>NC_053027.1:229018520-229318520 GCF_003073215.2 Triticum urartu | reverse complement strand
AAGTAGACCGACTCCTGCCTGCATCTACTATTATTACTCCACTCATCGACCGCTATCCAGCATGCATCTAGAGTATTAAGTTAAAAACAGAGTAACGCCTTAAGCAAGATGACATGATGTAGAGGGATAGTTTCACGCAATATGATAAAAACCCCATCTTGTTATCCTCGATGGCAACAATACAATACGTGCCTTGCTGCCCCTTCTGTCACTGGGAAAGGACACCGCAAGATTGAACCCAAAGCTAAGCACTTCTCCCATGGCAAGAACAACCAATCTAGTAGGCCAAACCAAACTGATAATTCAAAGAGACTTGCAAAGATAACCAATCATACATAAAATAATTAAGATAAGATTCAAATATTATTCATAGATAAACTTGATCATAAACCCACAATTCATCGGTCTCAACAAACACACCGCAAAAAGAAGATTACATCGAATAGATCTCCACGAGAGAGGGGGAGAACATTGTATTGAGATCCAAAAAGAGAGAAGAATCCATCTAGATACTAACTATGGACCCGTAGGTCTGAAATAAAGTACTCACACTTCATTGGAGGGGCTTGGATGATGATGTAGAAGCCCTCCGTGATCGATGCCCCCTCCGGCGGAGCTCCGGAACAGGCCCCAAGATGGGATCTCGTGGATACAGAAAGTTGCGGCGGTGGAATTAGGTTTTTGGCTCCGTCCCCGATCGTTTGGGGGTACGTTGATATATATGGGAGGAAGAAGTACGTCGGTGGAGCTTCGAGGGGCCCATGAGGCAGGGGGCGCACCCTAGGGGGGGGGCGCCCTCCACCCTCGTGACCGCCTCGTGGCTTTCTTGACGGAGGGTCCAAGTCTCCTGGATCTTATCTGATGAGAAAATCACATTTCCGAAGGTTTCATTCCGTTTGTACTCCGTTTTATATTCTGTTTCTCCGAAACACTGAAATAGGCAAAAAACAACAATTCTGGGCTGGGCCTCCGATTAATAGGTTAGTCCCAAAAATAATATAAAATTGGAAAATAAAGCCCAATATAGTCCAAAACAGTAGATAATATAGCATGGAGCAATCAAAAATTATAGATACGTTGGAGACGTATCAAGCATCCCCAAGCTTTCCTGCTCGTCCTCGAGTAGGTAAATGATAAAAACAGAATTTTTGATGCGGAGTTCTACTTGGCATAATTCTAATGTAATTCTTCTTAATTGTGGTATGAATATTCAGATCCGAAAGATTCAAGACAAAAGTGCATATTGACATAAAAATGATAATACTTCAAGCATACTAACTAAGCAATTATGTCTTCTCAAAATAACATGGCCAAAGAAAGTTCATCCCTACAAAATCATATAGTTTAGTCATGTTTCATTTTCGTCACACAAGAATGCTCTCATCATGCACAACCCCGTTGACAAGCCAAGCAATTGTTTCATACTTTAGTAATCTCAAACCTATAAAATTTCACACAATATATGAGCGCGAGCCATGGACATAGCACTATAGGTGGAATAGAATATAATGAGGGGGGTTATGTGGAGAAGACAAAAAAGGAGAAAGTCTCACATCAACGAGGCTAATCAATGGGCTATGGAGATGCCCACCGATTGATGTTAATGCAAGGAGTAGGGATTGCCATGCAACGGATGCACTAGAGCTATAAATGTATGAAAGCTCAACAAAAGAAACTAGTGGGTGTGCATCCAACTTTCTTGCTCACGAAGACCTAGGGCACTTGAGGAGGCCCATTGTTGGAATATACAAGCCCAGTTCTATAATGAAAAATTCCCACTAGTATATGAAAGTGATAACATGAGAGACTCTCTACTATGAAGATCATGGTGCTACTTTGAAGCACAAGTGTGGTAAAAGGATAGTAACATTGTCCCTTCTCTCTTTTTCTCTCATTTTTTGGGCCTTTTATTTTTTATGGCCTTTCTCTTTTTTGGGCCTTCTATTTTTATGGCCTTTTTTTATTCCTCACTTGGGACAATGCTCTAATAATGATGATCATCACACTTCTATTTATTTACAACTCAATAATTACAACTCGATACTAGAACAAATATGACTCTATATGAATGCCTCCGGTGGTGTACCGCGATATGGAATGAACCAAAAGTGACATGTATGAAAGAATTATGAATGGTGGCTTTGTCACAAATACTATGTCAACTACATGATCATGCTAAGCAATATGACAATGATGAATGTGCAATGACGAACGGAATGATGGAAAGTTGCATGGCAATATATCTCGGAATGGCTATGGAAATGCCATAATAGGTAGGTATGGTGGCTGTTTTGAGGAACATATAAGGAGGTTTATGTGTGAAAGAGCGTATTATATCACGGGTTTTGGATGCACCGGCGAAGTTTGCGCCAACTCTCAATGTGAGAAAGGGCAATGCACGGTACCGCATAGGCTAGCAAGGATGGAAGGGTGAGAGTGCGTATAATCCATGGACTCAACATTAGTCCTAAAGAACTCACATACTTATTGCAAAAATGTACAAGTCATCAAAAACCTCGGCACTACGTGCATGCTCCTAGGGGGATAGATTGGTAGGAAAAGACCATCGCTCGTCCCCGACCGCCACTCATAAGGAAGACAATCAAATAACTCCTCATGTTTCAAATTTGTTGCATAACGTTTACCATACGTGCATGCTACGGGACTTGCAAACCTCAACACAAGTATTTCTCAATTTCACAACTACTCAACTAGCACTAATTTGATATTATTACCTCCATGTCTCAAAACAATCATCAAGCATCAAACTTCTCTTAGTATTCAACACACTCATAAGAAAGTTTTATTATTAATCTTGCATACCAAGCATATTAGGATTTTAAGCAAATTACCATGCTATTAAGACTCTCAAAATAATCTAAGTGAAGCATGAGAGATCAATAGTTTCTATAAAACAAATCCACCACCGTGCTCCAAAAGATATAAGTGAAGAACTAGAGAAAAACTATAAAGCTCAAAAGATATAAGTGAAGCACATAGAGTATTAGATAAAATTCCAAATCATGCATGGCTCTCTCAAAAGGTGTGTACAGCAAGGATGATTGTGGGAGACTAACAAGCAAAGACTCAAATTATAAAATACGCTCCAAGAAAAACACACATCATGTGGTGAATAAAAATATAGCTCCAAGTAAAGTTACCGATAGAAGTAGACGAAAGAGGGGATGCCTTCCTGGGCATCCCCAAGCTTCGGCTTTTAGGTGTCCTTAGATTATCTTGGGGGTGCCATGGGCATCCCCAAGCTTAGGCTCTTGCCACTCCTTGTTCCATAATCCATCAAATCTTTACCCAAAACATGAAAACTTCACAACACAAAACTTAAAGTAGAAAATCTCGTGAGCTCTGTTAGCGAAAGAAAACAAAAGACCACTTCAAGGTACTGCAATGAACTCATTCTTTATTTATATTGGTGTTAAACCTACTGTATTACAACTTTTCTATGGATTATAAACTATTTTACTAGCCATAGATTCATCAAAATAAGCAAACAACACACGAAAAACAGAATCTGTCAAAAACAGAACAGTCTGTAGTAATCTGTAGCTAGCGCAAGATCTGGAACCCCAAAAATTCTAATATAAATTGCTGGAAGTAATCATCTTCAAAAAGAATTAACTAAATATCACTCTCCAAATAAAAATGAAAGCAGTTCTCATGAGCGCTAAAGTTTCTGTTTTTTACAGCAAGTTTAACAGGACTTTCCCCAAGTCTTCCCAACGGTTCTACTTGACACAAACACTAATTAAACACAAAATACACAACCAAAACAGAGTCTAAATAAATTATTTATTACTAAACAGGAGCAAAAATCAAGGAATAAAAATAAAATTGGGTTGTCTCCCAACAAGCGCTATCATTTAACGCCCCTAGCTAGGCATAACAAGCAAGAATAGATCTAGGTATTGCCATCTTTGGTAGGCAATCCATAAGTGGTTCTCATGATAGATTCATATGGTAATTTTATTTTCTTTCTAGGGAAGTGTTCCATGCCCTATTTTAATGGAAATTTAAATCTAATATTCCCTTCCTTCATATCAATAATCGCACCAACCATTCTAAGGAAAGGTCTACCAAGAATAATAGGGCAAGAAGGGTTGCAATCTATATCAAGAATGATAAAATCTACGGGCACATAATTCCTATTTGCAACAATAAGAACATCATTAATTATTCCCATAGGTTTCTTAATAGTGGAATCCGCAAGATGCAAGTTTAGAGAGCAATCATCAAAATCACGGAAATCTAGCAAATCACACAAAGTTTTGGGAATAGTAGAGACACTAGCACCCAAATAACACAAAGCATAAAACTCATAATCTTTAATTTTAATTTTAATAGTAGGTTCCCGCTCATCATAAAGTTTTCTAGGGATAGAAACTTTCAACTCAAGTTTTTCTTCATAAGATTGCATCAAGGCATCAACGATATGTTCGGTAAAGGCTTTATTTTGCCTATAAACATGAGGAGATTTTAGCAAGGATTGCAACAAGGAAATACAATCAATTAAAGAGAAATTTTCATAATTAAATTCCTTGAAATCCAATATAGTGGGTTTAGCATCATCTAGGGTTTTATTTCTTTTATTCCCACTTTTATCAATTTCACCATCAAGATCTAAATACTCCGAATTTTTAGAATGCCTTCTAGGTAAAGGTGGATATTATTCAGTCCCATCATTATCAAGATTAATACTGCAAAACAAAGATTTAATAGGGGACACATCAATAACTTTTAGATCTTCATCTTTATTTTCATAGGAATTCGAAGAACACGCTTTAATAAAGGCATCTTTCATAGCACGCGTCCTAGCGGTTCTTTCTTTGCACTCATCAATGGAAATTCTCATGGCTTTGAGATACTCATTGATATCATGCTTAGGTGGAATAGATCTAAGTTTCAAAGAATCAACATCAAGAGCAATTCTATCAACGTTCCTAGCCAGATCATCAAACTTAAGCAATTTTTCTTCAATCATAGCATTAAAATTCAAAATCAGAGGGAATCTTATTATAATTTCCATAAGAATTGTTGTAGGAATTACCATAATTATTAGAGGGATTACTAGGATAAGGCCTAGGATTAAAATTTCCTTTATATGCGTTGTTACTAAAATTGTTCCTACCAACAAAATTCACATCCATAGATTCATTATTATTCTCAATCAAAGTAGACAAAGGCATATCGTTAGGATCAGATGAAACACTCTTAGTAGCAAATAATTTCATAAGTTCATCCATCTTTCTACTCAAAACATTAATTTCTTCTACCGCATGCACTTCTTTATTAGTGGATCTTTCAGTGTGCCATTGAGAATAATTAACCATAATATTATCTAGGAGTTTAGTAGCATCTCCTAAAGCGATTTCCATAAAAGTGCCTCTGGCGGCCGAATCTAAAAGATTTCTAGAAGCAAAATGGAACCCGGCATAAAATTTTTGTATAATCATCCACAAATTCAAACCATGAGTAGGGCAATTACGTATCATTAATTTCATTCTCTCCCAAGCTTGTGCAACATGTTCATGATCAAGTTGCTTAAAATTCATAATATCGTTTCTAAGAGAGATGATCTTAGCGGGAGGAAAATACTTAGAGATAAAAGCATCTTTGCACTTGTTCCAAGAATCAATACTATTTTTAGGCAAAGATGAAAACCAAGCTTTAGCACGATCTCTTAGCGAAAAAGGAAATAGCTTCAATTTAACAATATCATTATCGACATCTTTCTTCTTTTGCATGTCACACAAATCAACGAAGCTATTAAGTTGGGTAGCGGCATCTTCGCTAGGAAGGCCGAAGAATGGATCTTTCATGAGAAGATTCAGCAAAGCAGCATTAATTTCACAAGATTCAGCATCATTAAGAGGAGCAATCGGAGTGCTTAGGAAATCATTATTGTTGGTATTGGTGAAGTCACACAATTTAGTATTATCTTGACCCATCGCGACAAACAAGCAATCCAACACACGAGCAAACAAAAAGCAAACAGGAAAAAAGAGGCAAATAGAGAGAGAGAGGGAGGATAGAGAGAGAGGGCGAATAAAACGGCAAGGGTGAAGTGGGGGAGAGGAAAACGAGAGGCAAATGGTAAATAATGTAATGCAGGAGATAGGGATTGTGATGGGTACTTGGTATGTTGACTTTTGCGCAGACTCCCCGGCAACGGCGCCAGAAATTCTTCTTGCTACCTCTTGAGCACTGCGTTGGATTTCCCCGAAGAGGAGAGGATGATGCAGCACATTAGCAGAAGTATTTCCCTCAGTTTTTGAGAACCAAGGTATCAATCTAGTAGGAAGCTACGCGCGAGTCCCTCGTACTTACACAAAAACAATAGCTCAACGCAACCAACGCGCTTCGGGGTTGTCAATCCCTTCACAGTCACTTACGAAAGTGAGATCTGATAGAGATGATAAATAATATTTTTGGTATTTTTGGTATAGAGATGCAAAGTAAAAAGTAAAAGCAAAGTAAAAGAAAAGCAATAATAAAGTGATGGAGATTGATATGATGAGAAAGAGACCTGGGGTCCATAGGTTTCACTAGAGGCTTCTCTCAAGAGCATAAGTATTCTATGGTGGGTGAACAAATTACTGTTGAGCAATTGACAGAATTGAGCATAGTTATGAGAATATCTAGGTATGATCATGTATATAGGCATCACGTCCGAGACAAGTAGACCGACTCTAGCCTCCATCTACTTCTATTACTCCACTCATCGACCGCTATCCAGCATGCATCTAGAGTATTAAGTTAAAAAACAGAGTAACGACTTAAGCAAGATGACATGATGTAGAGGGATAGTTTCATGCAATATGATAAAACCCCCATCTTGTTATCCTCGATGGCAACAATAGAATACGTGCCTTGCTGCCCCTTTTGTCACTGGGAAAGGACACCGCAAGATTGAACCCAAAGCTAAGCACTTCTCCCATGGCAAGAACAACCAATCTAGTAGACCAAACCAAAATGATAATTCGAAGAGGCTTGCAAAGATAACCAATCATACATAAAACAATTCAGAGAAGATTCAAATATTATTCATAGATAGACTTGATCATAAACCCACAATTCATTGATCTCAACAAACACACCGCAAAAAGAAGATTACATCGAATAGATATCCACGAGAGAGGGGGAGAACATTGTATTGAGATCCAAAAAGAGAGAAGAAGCCATCTAGCTACTAACTATGGACCCGTAGGTCTGAAATAAACTACTCACACTTCATCGGAGGGGCTTGGATGATGATGTATAAGCCCTCTGTGATCGATGCCCCCTCCGGAGGAGCTCCGGACCAGGCCCCAAGATGGGATCTCGTGGATACAGAAAGTTGCGGCGGTGGAATTAGGTTTTTGGCTCCATCCCCGATCGTTTGGGGGTACGTGGATATATATGGGAGGAAGAAGTACGTCGGTGGAGCTTCGAGGGGCCCACAAGGCAGGGGGAGCGCCCTAAGGGGGGCGCCCTCCACCCACGTGACTGCCTCGTCGCTTTCTTGACGGAGGGTCCAAGTCTCATGGATCTTATTTGATGAGAAAATCATGTTTTCGAAGGTTTCATTCCGTTTGGACTCCGTTTGATATTCTGTTTCTCCGAAACACTGAAATATGCAAAAAAAACAGCAATTCTGGGCTAGGCCTCCGGTTAATAGGTTAGTCCCAAAAATAATATAAAAGTGGAAAATAAAGCCCAATATAGTCCAAAACAGTAGATCATATAGCATGGAGCAATAAAAAATTATAGATATGTTGGAGACGTATCAGTGATCACCCTATGGAATGCCACCCAGGCTCAAAGGGATCATACCATATTTCATGCCTAGAAACTTCCATGTGCAGCCACAAGCCCTTATGGTCTCTGGCATAGTTGAGTAAGTTTGTGTGATCCTTTCCGGGTAGGCTAGTATATGTAGGGGAAAGTAGGTGTACCGGCCTATCCAGGGTTAAGGGGAACACATTCAGAAAGACTATGTCTCGATCTTTCGATAATGGAGCTGGTCGAGTCTTGTGGGGAAAAGTGTGCAAACCTCTGCAGAGTGTATAAACTAATCATGATTAGCCGTGTCCCCGTTTATGGACAAATTTGAGTATCAAGTAGTGAATTATTGGTTGATCTCATCACTTTATTTAATTAATGAATTGGGTTACGAATAACTTGGGAATTTTGGGATTTAGTTGGAGGAATCTTCTCAATAATGGCATAAACATGGTAGTAAAATAAAAATTTATTCCTTTGTTGTAGGAAAAAATTAGCTTTATGCAAAACTAAACTTAGAGCCTCCACCAGCCAAATTTGCATGTAGAGATAGTCTTTTTCATTATTATTCTATAGTGTGACTTTGCCAGCATATTCCATGTGCTGACCTCCACGACTGCAACATCTCATGTTGCAGAGTTTTCCGACGAAGATTAAGGTGCGATAGGTTGTTGTTCCACACTCAGTTTTGCCGTGGAGTTGGATGGACTAATTTACCTTAGAAGCTTCCCCAGTTCTTTTTTAGATGGCCTTCAGCCATATTTATGTAATAAATACTCAATTGAGAACCCCGATGTAATAAAGATGTGATTGAACTCTGTTATAATTCCTCAAGTACTGTGTGTGTCAGCATATCGATCCAGGGATGACACTTAAGCATAGAGAGTTTGATCCATTGGGATCGGATCGCTACACTGCCATAGTTGAATGGTTTGATATCACCATCATCAGTATAGACCTGAAACATTCAGTTGCCATTGGATAAAAGAATTTGGTGTTTTGCTCCCCACCTTAATAGATCTGATGGTGCATCTTTTCTTCCAATAAATTAATTGCAGCCTAAGTACCTCTTCCAGATGCAACTTCACAATTCTTCTAAAGTTGGACTCAAGCAGAGTTAAAGGTCTCTGTTCCTATAGGGAATCAAGACACATTATCACCTTATTGCAATCAGCAATCAAAGATTTAACCTTGGACACAATCTTCATGATCCAAGTGCCCTTCTTGAGGAACTTAGTTCATTGCATCATCTTGGTCATGACATCTTTGCTTTCGAGAACTTTTCACAACATGATGACGACCTAAAGGAACTCTATAGGAATCAATCTTCTCTAAGATCGAGCAACTCACGATCAACTCATGGAATGAGACATAATAACATCTCTCAAGCCGACACACAAATCACACATCAGGAATGATGGAAGGGAGTAGATGACGAAGATTCAATTTGGTAGGCAACAATTCCACGATGAAGAAGATGGCGAATGTGCGTCAAAATAGCAAGGAGATATATTGCCCTTTATACTGTGATGAGACATCTTACGAGAGGTGACTCATAGAAATATTTCCTAAGTTAGGCAAAAAGAATTACTTTTGATACAAGGATCATTGAAACTCTTATACCAGACTGAGGAAAATACACACATGATCATTTCAATGAATCCGACTGAATGGCATATGCTCGTCCTCGAGTAGGTAAAGGATAAAAACAGAATTTTTGATGTGGAATGCTACCTAACATAATTATTAATGTAATTTTCTTTATTGTGGCATGAATGTTCAGATCCGAAAGATTCAAGACAAAAGTTTAATATTGACATAAAAACAATAATACTTCAAGCATACTAACAAAGCAATCATGTCTTCAAAAAATAACATGGCCAAAGAAAGCTATCCCCACAAAATCATATAGTCTGGCTATGCTCTATCTTCATCACACAAAATATTTAATCATGCACAACCCCGATGACAAGCCAAGCAATTGTTTCATAATTTTGATGTTCTCAAACTTTTCCAATCTTCACGTAATACATGAGCGTGAGCCATGGATATAACACTATAGGTGGAATAGAGGGGTGGTTGTGGAGAAGACAAAATGGAGAAGATAGTCTCACATGAAGTAGGCGTATCAACGGGCTTGGAGGTGCCCATCAATAGATATAAATGTAAGTGAGTAGGGATTGCCATGCAACAGATGCACTAGAGCTATAAATGTATGAAAGCTCAACAAAAGAAACTAAGTGGGTGTGCATTCAACTTGCTTTCTCACGAAGACCTAGGGCATTTTGAGGAAGCCCATCATTGGAATATACAAGCCAAGTTCTATAATGAAAAATTCCCACTAGTATATGAAAGTGAAAAAATAAGAGACTCTCTATCATGAATATCATGGTGCTACTTTGAAGCACAAGTGTGGAAAAAGGATAGTAGCATTGTCCCTTCTCTCTTTTTCTCTCATTTTTTTATTTTTTTGGGCCCTCTCTTTTTTGGCCTCTTTTATTTTTTTTTTCTTTTTCGTCTGGAGTCTCATCCCAACTTGTGGGGAATCATAGTCTCCATCATCCTTTCCTC
The DNA here is from genome assembly GCF_003073215.2 of Triticum urartu. NCBI lineage: Eukaryota > Viridiplantae > Streptophyta > Magnoliopsida > Poales > Poaceae > Triticum > Triticum urartu. Next base: position 229,308,173 of record NC_053027.1, on the reverse strand, counting down.
ACTGGGACAATGCTCTAATAATGATGATCATCACACTTTTATTTACTTACAACTCAAGAATTACAACTCGATACTTAGAACAAAATATGACTATGTGAATGCCTCCGGCTGTGTACCGGGATGTGCAATGAATCAAGAGTAACATGTATGAAAGAATTATGAATGTTGGCTTTGCCACAAATACAATGTCAACCACATGATCATGCAAGGCAATATGACAATGATGGAGTTTGTCATAATAAACGGAACACTGGAAAGTTGCATGGCAATATATCTCAGAATGGCTATGGAAATGCCATAATATGTAGGTATGGTGGTTGTTTTGAGGAAGGTAAATGGTGGGTTTATGGTACCGGCGAAAGTTGCGTGGTACTAGAGAGGCTAGCAATGGTGGAAGGGTGAGAGTGCGTATAATCAATGGACTCAACATTAGTCATAAAGAACTCACATACATATTGCAAAAATCTGTTAGTTATTGAAACGAAGTACTACGCGCATGATACTAGGGGGATAGATTGGTAGGAAAAGACCATCGCTCGTCCCCGACCTCCACTAATAAGGAAGACAATCAATAAATAGATCATGCTCCAACTTCATCACATAACGGTTCACCATATGTGCATGCTACGGGAATCACAAATTTTAACACAAGTATCTCTGAAATTCACAGCTACTCTACTAGCATGACTCTAATATCACTATCTTCATATCTCAAAACAATCATAAAGAATCAAACTTCTCATAGTATTCAACGCACTTTATATGAAAGTTTTTATTATACCCATCTTGGATGCCCATCATATTAGGACTAGTTTTATAGCCAGAGCAAATTACCATGCTGTTCTAAAAGACTCTCAAAATAATATAAGTGAAGCATGAGAGATCAATAATTTTTAAAAAATAAAACCACCACCATGATCAAAAAAGATATAAGTGAAGCACTAGAGCAAAATTATCTAGCTCAAAAGATATAAGTGAAGCACATAGAGTATTCTAATAAATTCCGATTCATGCATGTCTCTCCCAAAAGGTGTGTACAGCAAGGATGATTGTGGTAAAATAAAAAGCGAAGACTCAAATCATACAAGACGCTCCAAGCAAAACACATATCATGTGGTGAATAAAAATATAGCCTCAAGTAAAGTTACCGATAGACGAAGACGAAAGAGGGGATGCCTTCCGGGGCATCCCCAAGCTTAGGCTTTTGGTTGTCCTTGAATTTTACCTTGGGGTTCCTTGGGCATCCCCAATCTTATGCTCTTGCCACTCCTTATTCCAAAATCCATCAAATCTTTACCCAAAAACTTGAAAACTTCACAACATAAAACTTCAACAGAAAATCTCATGAGCTCCGTTAGTATAAGAAAATAAACCACCAATTTAAGGTACTGTAATGAACTCATTATTTATTTATATTGGTGTTATACCTACTGTATTCCAACTTCTCTATGGTTCATACCCCCCGATACTACTCATAGCTTCATCAAAATAAGCAAACAACACACGAAAACAGAATCTGTCAAAAACAGAATAGTCTGTAGCTATTTGTAACTTTCAAATACTTCTGTAACTCCAAAAATTCTGAAAAATTAGGACGTCCTAAGAAATTTGTATATTGATCTACTGCAAGTGGAGTAGGTATTTTATAGATCTTTGGTAAAAATGAAAATTAATTTTGTGAGCGTAAAAGTTTCTGTTTTTTACAGCAAGATCAAACAACTATCACCCAAGAAGATCCTAAAGGTTTTACTTGGCACAAACACTAATTAAAACATAAAAAACACAATCATAACATAAGTTAGATGAATTATTTATTACTAAAAAGGGGCAAAAATCAAAGAACAAAAATAAAATTGGGTTGCCTCCCAACAAGCGCTATCGTTTAACTCCCTTAGCTAGGCATTGATAATTTTAGTGATGCTCACATGAAACATAGCAATTGAAACACAAAGAGATCATTATATAGTATGTGAAAAACAAATCTAAGTCTAAAATACTTCCTATGCATAGGCATCTTATAGGCAAACATATTATCATAGCAAGCAAAAACTAGCATATGCAAGGAAGAGGAAAGAAACAATACAATCTCAACATAACGAGAGGTAATTTAGCAACATGAAAATTTCTACAACCATATTTCCCTGTCTCATAATAATTACATGTAGGATCATAATCAATTTCAACCATATAACTATCACATAAAATTTTCTCTTCATGATCCACATGCATGCAGAGTTGAGACTCTTCTGAAATAGTGGGATTATCAGAAAATAAAGTCATGTCCTCTCCGAACCCACTTTTATCAAAAACTTCATAAGATTGAACATTATCCAAATATGCGGGATCTAAAGTTGACACTGTTCCAAACCCACTTTCAGTATTATTGCAAAAATTATTATCAATCTCAGATTCATGATGGGGCTTAAATAAACATTCAAGATCATAAGAAGAATCACCCCAATCATGATCATTGCAAGAAGTAGTAGACATAGCAAAATTAGCATCCCCAAGATGAGGGTTTTGCATATTATTAACACAATTGTCATTAATAGAATTTATAGTAACATCATTGCAATCATGCTTTTTATTCAAAGATCTATTGTGAATCACTTTATAAAGCACTTCTTCACAATTTTCAGATTCACGGGTTTCAATCAAAACTACATAAAGATAATCTAGTGCAGTCCACTCACTAGCAATTGGTTCATCATAATTGGATCATTTAAAAAGATAATCAAGTGGATGGGGATCCATAAACTTTTAGCAAGCGAAGATGCAAGCAAAAAAGAAGGCACATGGTAACACAAGATCGAACATAAGAGGGGCGAAGCAAAGGCAAAGGTTTTCAAAAATTGTTTTAGAAGTGGGGGAGAGGAAAACTAAAGGCGAATGGAAAATAATGTAATGCGAGGGAGAAGAGTTTATGATGGGTACTTAGTATGTCTTGACTTGGCGTAGATCTCCCCGGCAACGGTGCCAGAAATCCTTCTTGCTACCTCTTGAGCATGCGTTGGTTTTCCCTTGAAGAGGAAAGGGTGATGCAACAAAGTAGCGTAAGCATTTCCCTCAGTTTTTAGATCCAAGCTATCAATCTAGTAGGAGATAACGCACAAGTCACCTAGTACCTGCACAAACAATCAAGATCCTTGCAACCAACATGATAAAGGGGTTGTCAATCCCTTCATGGTCACTCACAAAAGTGAGATCTAGTAGAGATAGTAAAGTAAATATTTTTGGTATTTTTTTTGTATAGATTGCAAAATAGTAAACGAGATCCGATGTAAATAAAAGATATGTAATGTAATAGGAAAGAGACACGGGGGCATAGGTTTCACTAGTGGCTTTTGTCAAGATAGCATGTATTACGGTGGGTAACCGCAAAAGCCCCACTCTTGTTGAATCCCAACACCCCGCCAAAACAGCCCACTAATCCATCTAAACCTCCTCCATGCTCTCCGGTGTTGGATCACGATTGTGTGGGCGAAAACTGCACCTCATTTGGACTCTCCTAGCTCCCTCTACCTATATATATGTGCCTCTCCCCGAAAATTCCGCAGTCCAAACCCTAGCCCCGCTCCTCTCTCCGCACCAGACACGTCCGGATGGCACCGAATAGGTTTCTTAATGGCGAAATCCGCAAGATGCCAAATTTAAAGAACAATCATCAAATTCATCGAAAACCTAACACATCAACACAAAGTTTTTGGAATCGTGGAAACACTAGCACCCAAATCACATAAATCATAGCATTCATGATCTTTAATATTAATTTTAATAGTAGGTTCCCACTCATCATAAAGTTTTATAGGGATAGAAACTTATAGTTCAAGTTTTTCTTTATGGGATTGCATTAAAGCATCAACCATATGTTTAGTAAAAGATTTGTTTTGATCATAAGCATGAGGAGAATTTAGCACGGATTGCAACAAGGAAATACAATTTATCAAACAGAAATTATCATAATTAAATTCCTTGAAATCCAAAATAGTGGGTTCATTGCTATGTAAAGTTTTGACCTCTTTAATCCCACTTTTATCAATTTTTGCATCAAGATCTAAAAACTCTGAATTATTGGGATGCCTTCTAAATAAAGTTGACTCATCTACAGTCCCATCTTTATTAAGATTCATATTGGAAAACAAAGATTTAAAAGGAGACACACCAATCACTTTTAGATCTTCATCATTATTATCATGAAAACTAGAAGAACACACCTTCACAAAGCAATCCTTTTTAGCACGCATCCTAGCGGTTCTTTCTTTGCACTCATCAATGGAAATTCTCATGGCTTTGAGAAACTCATTGATATCATGCTTAGGTAGAATAGATCTAAGTTTCAAAGAATCAACATCAAGAGAAATTATATCCACGTTCCTAGCCAACTCATCAATCTTAAGTAATTTTTCTTCAAGCAAAGCATTGAAATTCTTTTGAGAATTCATAAATTATTTAACACTAGTCTCAAAATCAGAGGGAATCTTATTAAAATTTCCATAAGAGTTTTTGTAGGAATTACCATAATTATTAGAGGAATTACTAGGAAACAGCCTAGAATTGAAATTTCCTCTATATGCGTTGTTACCAAAATTGTTCCTACCAACAAAATTCACATCCATAGATTCATTATTATTCTCAATCAAAGTGTATAAAGGCATATCATTAGGATCAGAAGAAGCACTATTATTAGCAAACAATTTCATAAGTTCATCCATCTTTCCACTCAAAACATTAATCTCTTCTATCGAATGAACTTTTTTATTAGTAGATCTTTCGGTGTCGCCATTGAGAATAATTAACCATAATATTATCTAGGAGTTTAGTTGCTTCACCTAAAGTAATTTCCATAAAAGTGCCTCCCGCAACCAAATCCAAAAGATTTCTAGAAGCAAAATTCAATCCAGCATAAAAATTATGTATAATCATCCATAAATTCAAACCATGTGTCTGGCAATTACGTATCATTAATTTCATTCTCTCCCAAGCTTGTGCAACATGCTCATGATCAAGTTGCTTAAAGTTCATAATATCGTTTCTAAGATAGATGATCTTAGCGGGAGGAAAATACTTAGAGATAAAAGCATCTTTTGCACTTGTTCCATGAATCAATACTATTTTTAGGCAAAGAAGAGGACCAAGTTTTACCATGATCTCTAAGCGAAAATGGAAATAGCTTCAATTTAACAATATCATTATCCACATCTTTCTTATTTTGCATATCACATAAATCAACAGAGTTGTTTAGATGGGTAGCACATCTTCACTAGGAAGGCTAGCAAATTGATCATTTCATGACAAGATTCAGCAAAGCAGTATTAATTTCACAAGATTTCAACAGCATCGGTAAGAGGAGCAATCGGAGTGCTAATAAAATCATTATTGTTGGTATTGGAAAAGTCACATAATTTAGTATTATCTTGAGCTATCGTGACATAAAATCAATCCAACAAACAATCACACAGAGGCAAGCGAAAAGAGAACGAACAGAAAAAGGGCAAACGGAAAAGAGGCAAATAAAATGGCAAGGGTGAAGTGGGGGAGAGGAAAATGAGAGGTAAATGGAAAATAATGTAATGCGAGGGATAAGAGTGTGTGATGGGTACTTGGTATGTCTTAACTTGGCGTAGATCTCCCCGGCAACGGCGCTAGAAATGGCTAGTTGACGGGAGATCAAATCTTGCTTGACTTGGTGCAAATCTCCCCGGCAACGGTGCCAGAAATCCTTCTTGCTACCTCTTGAGCATACGTTGGTTTTCCCTTGAAGAGGAAAGGGTGATGCAGCAAAGTAGCGTAAGCATTTCCCTCAGTTTTTAGATCCAAGCTATCAATCTAGTAGGAGATAACGCACAAGTCACCTAGTACCTGCACAAACAATCAAGATCCTTGCAACCAACATGATAAAGGGGTTGTCAATCCCTTCATGGTCACTCACAAAAGTGAGATCTAGTAGAGATAGTAAAGTAAATATTTTTGGTATTTTTTTTGTATAGATTGCAAAATAGTAAACGAGATCCGATGTAAATAAAAGATATGTAATGTAATAGGAAAGAGACACGGGGGCATAGGTTTCACTAGTGGCTTTTGTCAAGATAGCATGTATTACGGTGGGTAACCGCAAAAGCCCCACTCTTGTTGAATCCCAACACCCCGCCAAAACAGCCCACTAATCCATCTAAACCTCCTCCATGCTCTCCGGTGTTGGATCACGATTGTGTGGGCGAAAACTGCACCTCATTTGGACTCTCCTAGCTCCCTCTACCTATATATATGTGCCTCTCCCCGAAAATTCCGCAGTCCAAACCCTAGCCCCGCTCCTCTCTCCGCACCAGACACGTCCGGATGGCACCGAATAGGTTTCTTAATGGCGAAATCCGCAAGATGCAAATTTAAAGAACAATCATCAAATTCACGAAAACCTAACACATCCACAAAGTTTTTGGAATCGTGGAAACACTAGCACCCAAATCACATAAAGCATAGCATTCATGATCTTTAATATTAATTTTAATAGTAGGTTCCCACTCATCATAAAGTTTTATAGGAATAGAAACTTCTAGTTCAAGCTTTTCTTTATGGGATTGCATCAAAGCATCAACGATGTGTTTAGTAAAAGCTTTGTTTTGATCATAAGCATGAGGAGAATTGAGCACGAATTGCAACAAGGAAATACAATTTATCAAAGAGCAATTATCATAATTAAATTCCTTGAAATCCAAAATAGCGGGTTCATTGCTATGTAAAGTTTTGACTTCTTTAATCCCACTTTTATCAATTTTTGCATCAAGATCTAGAAACTCCGAATCATTGGGACGCCTTCTAACTAAAGTTGACTCATCTCCAGTCCCATCTTTATTAAGATTCATATTGGAAAACAAAGATTTAAAAGGAGACACACTAATCACTTTTAGATCTTCATCATTATTATCATGAAAACTAGAAGAACACACCTTCACAAAGCAATCCTTTTTAGCACGCATCCTAGCGGTTCTTTCTTTGCACTCATCAATGGAAATTCTCGTGGCTTTGAGAAACTCATTGATATCATGCTTAGGTAGAATAGATCTAAGTTTCAAAGAATCAACATCAAGAGAAATTATATCCACGTTCCTAGCCAACTCATCAATCTTAAGCAATTTTTCTTCAAGCAAAGCATTGAAATTCTTTTGAGAATTCGTAAATTCTTTAACACTAGTCTCAAAATCAGAGGGAATAATCAGTGGGCATAATTCGTAAATTTCAATAAGATTTGTTGTAGGAATTACCATAATTATTAGAGGAATTACTAGGAAACAGCCTAGAATTGAAATTTCCTCTATATGCGTTGTTACCAAAATTGTTCCTACCAACAAAATTCACATCATAGATTCATTATTATTCTCGATCAAAGTGGATAAAGGCATATCATTAGGATCAGAAGAAGCACTCTTATTAGCAAACAATTTCATAAGCTCATCCATCTTTCCACTCAAAACATTAATATCTTCTATCGAATGAACTTTTTTATTAGTAGATCTTTCGGTGTGCCATTGAGAATAATTAACCATAATATTATCTAGGAGTTTAGTTGCTTCACCTAAAGTAATTTCCATAAAAGTGCCTCCCGCAACCAAATCCAAAAGATTTCTAGAAGCAAAATTCAATCCAGCATAAAAATTATGTATAATCATCCATAAATTCAAACCATGTGTCTGGCAATTACGTATCATTAATTTCATTCTCTCCCAAGCTTGTGCAACATGCTCCATGATCAAGTTGCTTAAAGTTCATAATATCGTTTCTAAGATAGATGATCTTAGCGGGAGGAAAATACTTAGAGATAAAAGCATCTTTGCACTTGTTCCATGAATCAATACTATTTTTAGGCAAAGAAGAGGACCAAGTTTTACCATGATCTCTAAGCGAAAATGGAAATAGCTTCAATTTAACAATATCATTATCCACATCTTTCTTATTTTGCATATCACATAAATCAACAGAGTTGTTTAGATGGGTAGCAACATCTTCACTAGGAAGGCTAGCAAATTGATCATTCATGACAAGATTCAGCAAAGCAGTATTAATTTCACAAGATTCAGCATCGATAAGAGGAGCAATCGGAGTGCTAATAAAATCATTATTGTTGGTATTGGAAAAGTCACATAATTTAGTATTATCTTGAGCTATCGTGACATAAAATCAATCCAACAAACAATCACACAAGAGGCAAGCGAAAAGAGACGAACAGAAAAAGGGCAAACGGAAAAGAGGCAAATAAAATGGCAAGGGTGAAGTGGGGGAGAGGAAAATGAGAGGTAAATGGAAAATAATGTAATGCGAGGGATAAGAGTGTGTGATGGGTACTTGGTATGTCTTAACTTGGCGTAGATCTCCCCGGCAACGGCGCTAGAAATGGCTAGTTGACGGGAGATCAAATCTTGCTTGACTTGGTGCAAATCTCCCCGGCAACGGTGCCAGAAATCCTTCTTGCTACCTCTTGAGCATACGTTGGTTTTCCCTTGAAGAGGAAAGGGTGATGCAGCAAAGTAGCGTAAGTATTTCCCTCAGTTTTTGAGAACCAAGGTATCAATCCAGTAGGAGACTACACGCAAGTCACCTAGTACCTGCACAAACAAACAAGAACCTCGCAACCAACGCGAGAAAAGGGGTTTTCAATCCCTTCACGTTCACTTATGAAAGTGAGATCTGATAGAGATAATAAGATAAATATTTTTGGTATTTTTGTTGTATAGATTGAAAAGTAAAGATTGCAAAATAGATAGTAAACTAGAATTGTAGATCGAAAGCTTATATGATGTAAAGTAGACCCGGGGGCCATAGTTTCACTAGTGGCTTCTCTCAAGATAGCAAATATTATGGTGGGTGAACAAATTACTGCCGAGCAATTGATAGAAAAGCGCATAGTTATGATGATATCTAGGCATGATCATGAACATAGGTGAGGGAGTCCTGGATTAGGGGGTGTCCGGATGGCCGGACTATACCTTCAGCCGGACTCCTGGACTATGAAGATAAAAGATTGAAGACTTCGTCCCGTGTCCGGGAGGGACTTTCCTTGGCGTGGAAGGCAAGCTTGGCGATACGGATATGTGGATCTCCTACCACTGTAACCGACTTTGTGTAACCCTAACCCTCTCCAGTGTCTATATAAACCGGAGGGTTTTAGTCCATAGGACAACATACAGAACAACAATCATACCATAGGCTAGCTTCTAGGGTTTAGCCTCTCCGATCTCATGGTAGATCTACTCTTGTACTACCCATATCATCAATATTAATCAAGTAGGACGTAGGGTTTTACCTCCATCAAGAGGGCCCGAACCTGGGTAAAACTTCGCGTCCCTCGCCTCCTGTTACCATCCGGCCTAGACGCACAGTTCGGGAACCCTACTCGAGATCCGCCGGTTTTGACACCGACATTGGTGCTTTCATTGAGAGTTCCTCTGTGTCGTCGCTGTCAGGCTTGATGGCTCCTACTATCATCGATAGTGATGTGGTCCAGGGTGAAACTTGTCTCCCCGGACAGACCTCTGTCTTCGGCGGCTTTGCACTGCGGGCTAATTTGCTTGGCCATCTGGAGCAGATCGAAAGCTACGCCCCTGGCCGTCAGGTCAGGTTTGGAAGTTTAAACTACACGGCTGACATCCGCGGGGACTTGATCTTCGACGGAGTCGAGCCACTGCCGAGCGCGCCGCACTGTCACGACGGGCATGATCTAGCTCTGTCGCCGAACAGTGCCCTGGAGGCCGCACCCGCATCGGCTTCGACCCTTAATTCAGAGCCAACTACGCCGATCGAGGATGGGTGGTTGGATGCCGCCTCGGGGGCTGCGATCCCAACGACAATCGAGCGGAACACCCACCCCGCACTCCGCGAGACTCGTGACTCCAAGGAGCCGGACTCCTCCCCGGACTCCGAACCTTCCGCGCCCCTGCCGATCGAATCCGATTGGGCGTCGATCATGGAGTTTACCGCCGCGGACATCTTTCAGCACTCGCCCTTCGGCGATATTATGAAATCACTAAAGTCTCTCTTTTTGTCAAGAGAGCCCTGCCCGGATCATGGCCAGCAGGATTGGGACGCGGAAGACGAAGAAATTCGACGCCCACCCACCACCCACTTTGTCGCCACTGTCGACGATTTAACCGACATGCTCGACTTCGACTCTGAAAACATCGACGGTATGGAGGACGATGCGGGAGGCGAAGAAGAACCACTGCCCATAGGGCGCTGGACGCCCACCTCATCATATGACGTATACATGGTGGACGCACCAAAAGATGATGACGAGGAGCGGAAGGACGCACCGAAGGCTTGTTCCCTCGAGAAGCAGTCAAAGCAGCGACGCAAGCGCCGCCCCAAATCCCGCCTCGACAGAAATAACGATCACACAGACCTAGCGCTGGAGCAGGGCGAACCGCTGCCGGACAACGGCAATCTAGATAATCAAACCGAACAAACAAATTCTATCAAGGATAATAGTCCGGACGACATAACGCCGGACAGGCACCCGGAGCAGCAGAATGCCCGTAAAAGGCTTGTTGCCACCGCAAGGAGTCTTAAAAAGCAGAAGAAAAGGCTCAAGGCTGCGCAAGACACACTCCAAATCAGATGGAGTAACATACTCAACACAGCAACGAGGTACGGCGACAATCGCCCCTCCAAGAGCTACCCAAAGCAGAAGCTGCTACCTGAATTCGATGAGGAGGCCTCAGACCCCCCACAACCAAATATCAAAGCAGCCACCTGGCCGGATAGACGGCCCCTCTGCCAACACAGAGCAGCATACAACGCCACTCACAATACAACACGCGACCCATGCGAGGGCTCGCACCCAAAGGACGGCGCAACAAGATCCATCTATGGACCACGCAAGCGCGCCCCAACATACAATGCAACACAACAAACATCCGAACAACGCGGTACACCCAGCTACAAGGGTGCCGCACACCCCCTATGTTTCACCGATGAGGTGCTGGACCATGAATTTCCAGAGGGATTCAAACCCATAAACATAGAGACATACGACGGAACAACAGACCCTCGGGTCTGGATTGAGGACTACATCCTTCATATCCATATGGCTTGAGGAGATGATCTCCACACCATCAAGTACTTACCCCTCAAGCTCAAAGGGCCAGATCATCACTGGCTTAAAGGCCTCCTTGAAAGCTCCATTAGAAGTCGGGAAGAGCTCGAAGACGCCTTTCGGGCAAATTTTCAAGGGACTTATGTCTGACCTCCGGATGCGAACGATTTGAGTCATATAACTCAATAGCCCGGAGAGTCAGCCCGAAAGCTTTGGAACAGGTTTCTTACTAAAAAGAACCAGATTGTCGACTATCCGGACGCTGAAACCTTGGCAGCTTTTAAGCATAGCGTCCATGACGAATGGCCCGCCAGACACCTCGGCCAAAATAAGCCGAGAACGATGGCCGCATTAACAAGCCTCATGACCCGCTTTTGCGCGGGTGAGGACAGCTGGCTAGCCAGATGCAGCACCAGCGACCCCGGTACATCTGAAGTTAGAGATGGAAACGGGAAATCACGGCGCAACAGCAATAACAAACGCCGGAATAAAGAAGACAACACGAAGGGCACGACAGTAAACGCCAGATTCAAAAGCTCTCGGCCAGGTCAGCAAAAGCCGCCCTCTAAAGGCACCAGGGATGAACTGTCCAGCCTCAACAAAATTCTGGACCAAATATGTCAGATCCATAGTACCCCTGGTAAACCTGCTAATCATACCCATAGAGAATGTTGGGTCTTCAAGCAGTCCGGCAAGCTCAACGTTGTACAAAAGGGGGAGGATACACCGAGTGAAGACGAGGATGAGCCTCCCAAGCAAGACACTGGGGAACAAAAGAAATTTCCACCAGAAGTCAAAATAGTAAACGTGTTACACGTGATAAAGGGAAAAAACAATGCGGCACTCCCAGGAAAATATACCCAAGTGCCTGTCACCGCGAAGTCCTGCCACTGGTCGTCTCAACCGATCACTTTCGACCATTGCGATTACTCAGCAAGGATCCGACGCGCAGGATGGGCTGCCCTGGTATTAGACCCAGTAATTGGCGGATATCACTTCACATGAGTCTTGATGGACGGTGGCAGCAATCTAAACCTAATATATCAGGATACAATCCGCGGGATGGGGTTAGACCCAACAAAAATTCGCCATAGCAATACTACCTTTAAAGGAGTAACGCCAGGCCCAGGGGCTCGTTGTACGGGCTCCCTCCTACTACAAGTTATATTCGTCTCCCCCAATAACTTCTGTCGTGAGCATTTAACCTTCCACATCGCTCCGTTCCAAAGCGGCTATCAAGCACTGCTCGGATGCGAAGCTTTCGCTCGCTTTAATGCAATACCACACTACGCCTCCCTCACACTCAAGATGCCCAGTCCACGTGGCATCATTTCAGTGAACGGAAATATCAAGCGATCTCTGAGCGCCAAAGAGAGTGCGGCTGCCTTGGCAGCCGCACACTAAAGGCGCCCGGACCAGCGAAAGCATCCAATAGGTCGTCAAGACCTCAGACACAACTAATCAAGTCCGGCACCGGTATTTATACCGAATAAATGGTCACACCCCTATTTTTCAATACAAGGGGCTCAACGCGCGCAGACAAGTGGCAATTTTTTCTCATCTTGAATTATACATGGTTTATTTAAAAACTATCTTTTTGCACGACAACTTTTTCACCTAAATTCCTCTCTTTTACAGACGATCATCGTGCTACACCCGTCCAGGATACGGCACAACGGAGACACAGACGCAGACGTGCATCAGGGACCCGCTCCAAGGATTCTTTTTAGATTAAGACCCTGCGTAAACCTTTTTTACTGTCTCTTGTTGATACATATCCACCATTGAGAAGGATGCTGACGTCTTGGAATGTGGCCACGCCAGAACAATGCACGTAGCTGGACACAAGGGGCTTCTTACAAAGGCCATTATTTAGGCCCGGTTTATACCACAAAGACCTTAGGGAGTGTTCGGCATCGCGAGTTTGGCCCTATATGCATCAACTCCGAATCATTGTCTTTGGTCAAATGTTGGGTTTTCCCAGCTCCTGTGTTTTGGTGCCTTACGTTCCGCTTTACCGGCTAAGGTAGCACTAGGAGAACTACTGCGATTGTGCCCTGGTTCATCCGGACGAGTACCTCAGTAGAGAAAGCCGAAAACTGACTGTCATGATATAGCGTCAGACTGGTTAACCACTCGATGACCTGTTGGAATGTTAGAATTCCTCCGCCTTAACGAAGGGCCGTTTTCCGGCCAGGCATGTACGCACCCCGGGATCGGGAGAGTGCGGAGCCACCAGGGGCTATCTAGTAGCCCCACTGTCAAACTCCTATGGCTAAGTGAAAGTGCTAAAGCATTATAATCCGGTTGCCTCGCTCGCTCAGCTATCACCTCCTTAATAGGACCAAGACGTTGGGTTAAGTGTGAACGCGTGTTTTTTGTGAGCACCTCCGCATTATATGCGTGGGGGTTGAAGCCGACGGCTGCAATCTTTCAGGTTATACACATGTATACATAAACGGCTGCCCAGGAGGCATCATATTACTTTCAGGCAAAAGTATAAAAATAGCCTTATAAAAATTTATGAAAGCATTTCGCTTACAATGAGATTACATATCACTCAAACATAATATTTTTTGAGCACTGGGTCTCTATCAAATGAGCACCCTCAAGAACTTCTTCAAAGTAGTGCTCAGCAGCCATTCGGCCTATGGCCGAATCCCGCGCTACAACAGTGGTAGCATCCATCTCCGCCTAGTATGCTTTAAAACGGGCAAAGGCCATCCATGAGCCCTCTATGCATGCCGACCTCTTCATCGCATTAATGCGCGGCACCACATCAAGGAACTGCTGCACCAAGCTGAAATAGCTGTTCGGTTTTGGCCTTTCCGGCCATAGCTGATCCACAACAGACCTCATGGCGAGTCCAGACAACCTATTCAGTTCGGCCCATTCGGCTAATTGGTCAGTCAATGAAAGCGGACGCTCGGGAGAATGGAATTGTGTCCAAAACAGCTGGTCCACTTCACGGTCCGTCTGACCCTGGAAGTACTTGGCCGCATCGGTAGCGCTCGCCGCCAAATCCATATCCACATCCTCCGAACTCCACAACCAATCCAGAGGGGCATACCGTGGATCTCCGAACTTCCTCCGCAACATAAAGGATTTCCCAGCTACAATATCCCCGGCTTCCCGCAGCTCCTCCTTCTTCGCTCTCATAGCAGAGCAGATGTCTTTTCTCGTCACAACAGCCTTCTCAAGGTCCGATGCCTTCGCTAGGTTTTCCTTTTCAAGAACCAGGCAACGGTCGGCGGCAGCTTTTAATTCTATGGCCATCTTGGCCATCTTATCTCGGCTCTCGCCATGCGCGGCCTTCTCAGCTTTCAACTCTTCGGCCGCCTTCAAAGCAGCCGCATTACCAAACCTCGCTTGTTCCTTGGCTCGGGCAAGTTCTTCCCGCAAGGCTTCAACAGTGGCAGGTCCATCTACAGTCACAACATATTAAAGATACTGGCATCATGCTGCTCTTACTATGTGGCGTTTACCAGATAGTGACACTTACCCTGTGCCTCATCAAGCCTTTTGTTAACAAGCTCGATGTCGGCGTCTGCCGCATCCAACTGCCGTTTTAAATGGGCAAACTCGCTAGTCCGGCTAGCCACCGGAGCTTCCATCACCTGCACATAGAGGTAGTATGGTTATTACTTGGGAATATGATCCTCTATTTGTCATCGTTTCCGACGACAACCAGAGTCTCAAGGGCTACTATCTACACAGGGCACACCTAGCATGTGCAGGACTATCATACATTATTTTACGTACCTCAAAGCTTGTCAGTAGACTCATAAAAGCTTCATGCAATCCGCTTTCGGCGGACGAGATTCTCTCCATCACCGTATTCATCAGCATACGGTGTTCATCTGAGATGGCCGCTCCCCCCACCAACTCCGTCAGAACATCCGATCGCACACCAGACGGTGCCGGACTCTTTTGTCTGCTCTCTTAGGGAGCCGGACACAGGGAGCTTCGGGGGTCAATGGGATTATCTTCTGGCCTCACCGTACTCAGAGAGGCCCTCCACGACGACACTTCGGGGTCGCCCGCTTCCGGAGCAGAGGAGTTTGGAGGAGGCGTTTCGCTCTCCATCATCTCTGGAAGAAGATCCCCCAAAGACGAGCTCATTTGAGAGGGGCTAAGGCCCGAACTACAAAGATATACGCGGTGGTTATTTTCTCAGAAGAAAAAGATGGCATACCTGTACTATTAAAGTATTTCGGGTCACTTATGACTCGCTGGAGAATTGATCCCCCCACGGACTTTGTGCGGCAAAAGCACCCCCCAAGGAAGGACCCTCTGTGGGAGACTTCTTCTCCCGTTTGGAAGCTTCGGCTTCCGAATCCCCGGGCGCAGTCCTTTTCCTCCTCCGGTCGTCTTCCTTCATGGAGACGCTCGCTCCCTCGGTTAGAATGGGCAGCGTTGGGGGCCCGTGTCCGCCCGTATTATCCTCCCCAGTATCTTCCTTCAAGGGCTCCGGGAAAGGTGCGACCTGGAGCATCTTTTCCAATACCGGATTGTCCAAACCCTCAGGGAGGGGGGCCGAACACCGAATAACCTTCGCCTTTGTTAGCCAGTCCTGGTCAAAAAGCAAACTCTCAGAAATAACTTCGTAACAAATGAGAGATAGTATGTTCGGCCGGAAGATTCCATACCTGTTCGGCGGCGCGGTTACTGCTCAGGCCCACGTCCTCGGTGATTTCCGGACACTCTACCTGAGGTCCGAAGAATGACTTGTACATTTCCTCGTGTGTCAGGCTGAGGAAATTTTGAATGACACGCGGTCCCTCGGGATTGAACTCCCACAAACGAAGGGGCTGGCGTTTGCAAGGCTGGACTTGACGAACCAGCATAACTTGTATTACCGCAACCAAACTAAAATCTCCATTGAAGAGATCTCGAATGCGGCTTTGCAGTATAGGCACGTCCTTGGCTGGACCCCAGCTCAGACCTCTACTGATCCATGACATCAGTTGTGGGGGAGGGCCCGAGCAGAAAATAGGGGCGGCCGCCCACTTGGCACTTCTAGGAGCTGTGATGTAGAACCACTCCTGTTGCCACAATTCAGACACCTCTGGAATGGAACCTTTGGGCCATGGAGCTCCCGTCATCTTGCATATTGAAGCACCTCCGCACGCTGCATGTTGCCCCTCGATCATCTTCGGCTTTACTTCAAAGGTCTTGAGCCACAGGCCAAAGTGAGGGGTAACCCGGAGGAAGGCCTCACACACGACAATAAATGTCGTGATATGAAGGAAGGAGTCCGGAGCTAGATCATGGAAATCTAGCCCGTAATAAAACATCAAACCCCTGACGAAAGGATCCAGAGCAAGGCCTAGACCTCATAGGAAGTGATAGACGAACACGATGTTCTCGTTGGGTTCGGGGGAGGGGACGGCCTGCCCTCGGGCAGGCAGCCGATGCAAAACCTCGGCGGTCAGATATCTGGCCTCCCTCAACTTTTTGATGTCTTCTTCTGTGACAGAGGAAGGCATCCATCGGGCTTGAAGGCTAGATCCGGACATGATTGAAGGTTCGGAGCACCTGACCTGAACTTTGGGTGTTTGAGCTTGAGGTGGGGGAAGGATTCGATTGAGCATGGGAGGGAAAAAATAAAATCCTTGTCCCTTTATAAAGAGGGTGAATATCAAGCGTCCTCTCCGTGGCCGTTTGGACTTGCCTATAGTCTAGGAGTCCTAGAAGCGGTTGGGTTACCCACGCCTGTATCGATGAGAATCCCGGAATAAGGGGACACGATCTCTGCTTCGACGAGACGTGCCAAGGAAACCGCCTTGCATGACACGCTGAGGTGGGACAATAAAACGATTCGAATAAGGGCTTGGCCATGGTGCGGTGTCACACTACGGAATACGTCAGCAAATTAGATTTGTGTAAATATTATTCTCTCTATGGCAATATGTGGAAACTTATTTTGCAGAGCCAGACACTATCTTTGTGTTCAAAATCTTCTATGAAGTACTTGGAGGAGGAACCTGCCTTGCAATGCCGAAGACAATCTGCGCGTCGGACTCGTCGTCATTGAAGCCTGGTTCAGGGGCTACTGAGGGAGTCCTGGATTAGGGGGTGTCCGGATGGCCGGACTATACCTTCAGCCGGACTCCTGGACTATGAAGATACAAGATTGAAGACTTCGTCCCATGTCCGGGAGGGACTTTCCTTGGCGTGGAAGGCAAGCTTGGCGATACGGATATGTGGATCTCCTACCATTGTAACCGACTTTGTGTAACCCTAACCCTCTCCGGTGTCTATATAAACCAGAGGGTTTTAGTCCGTAGGACAACATACAGAACAACAATCATACCATAGGCTAGCTTCTAGGGTTTAGCCTCTCCGATCTCGTGGTAGATCTACTCTTGTACTACCCAGATCATCAATATTAATCAAGCTGGACGTAGGGTTTTACCTCCATCAAGAGGGCCTGAACCTGGGTAAAACTTCGTGTCCCTCGCCTCCTGTTACCATCCGGCCTAGACGAACAGTTCGGGACCCCCTACCCGAGATGCACTGGTTTTGACACCGACAATAGGCATCACGTCCGTGTCAAGTAGACCGAAGCGATTCCGCGTCTACCACTATTACTCCACACATCAACCGCTATCCAGCATGCATCTAGAGTATTTAGTTCATAAGAACAGAGTAATGCATTAGGAAAGATAACATGATGTAGAGGGATAAACTCAAGCAATATGATATAAACCCCATATTTTTATCCTCGATAGCAACAATACAATACGTGTCTGTTCCCTTTCTGTCACTGGGACCGAGCACTGCAAGATTGAACCCAAAGCTAACCACTTCTCCCATTGCAAGAAAGATCAATCTAGTAGGCCAAACAAAACTAGAAATTCAAAGAGACTTGCAAAGATATCAAATCATGCATATAAGAATTCAGAGAAGAATCAAATATTGTTCATAGATAATCTTAATCATAAACCCACAATTCATCGGATCTCGGCAAACACACCGCAAAAAGAATTACATCGAATAGATCTCCAAGAACATCGAGGAGAATTTTGTATTGAGATGCAAAGAGAGAGAAGAAACCATCTAGCTAATAACTATGGACCCAAAGGTCTGTGGTAAACTACTAACACATCATCGGAGAGGCTATGGTGTTGATGTAGAAGCCCTCCGTGATCGATTCCCCCTCCGGCAGATCGCCGGGAAAGGTCCCCAGATGGGATCTCACGGGTACAGAAGGTTGTGGCGGTGGAAAAGTGGTTTCGTAGCTCCCCTAGATGTTTTCATGGTATAAGAGTATTTATAGGCGAAAGAAGTAGGTCGGTGGAGCTGCGAGGGGCTCACGAGGGTAGGGGGTGCGCCGCCCTACCTCGTGGCCACCTCGCTATTTCCTTGACGTCCACTCCAAGTCTCCTGGATCACGTTTGTTCCAAAAAAGATCCTCGCGAAGGTTTAATTCTGTTTGATATTCCTTTTCTGCGAAACACTGAAATAGGCAAAAAGCAGCAATTTGCACTGGGCTTTCGGTTAATAGGTTAGTCCCAAAAATAATATAAAAGTGTATAATAAAGCCCATAAATATCCAAAACTGATAATATAATAAAATGGAACAATCAAAAATTATAGATATGTTGGAGACGTATCAGCGTCTCTCAGGCTTGGTATTCGAGAGGTGGTGTAGAGAGAACTCCAAGGACGAAGGCATCAATAGATGTTGTTGGAGCTGGTGGAGTAGTTGCTGGAGGTGGTACTGAAGCTGTTGCTGCTGGTGTAGATGAAGTAGCTCTTGTATCTGGCACTGGAACTGTAGCTGACCTCTGACCTCTTGGCACTCACTGAAAAAACATCCGTAGTTGCCTTCCCTTTCTTCTCGTCTACTTACTCCTGGAGCTGCTCGACTACAGTCTGTATCTCAGTCACTTTCAGATCAAGATCATAAAACTTGGTCTCAAAAATCCTCTCCAAGCTCTCTTGATTCTGAGTCTGGGTGGCCAAGCCCTTCTCAATCCTCAAAGTTCCTTGAATTAGATAAGCTAGCTGATCTTGTTTGCTCTTTAAGAACACCTGAGATGATTCCTCAACACTTGGCATCCTTGCATCCTTTTCTGCCTTTGCCTTTGCTCTCTTCTCTTGTGCTTGCAATGATGAAGGATCATCCTCATTTATCACAACTGTGTTATCCTCAAATTCTAGATGCAAAGGTAAATGCTCCTTGTCCAACAAGTAAGTGCATGTGCCCATCTTGGAGTTGATGAGCACCTGAATGTGTGGAGCATACCCACAAGATCTTTTCTGACCTGCAGCAGTCCTCTTGATTGTCTCAACAATCAGAC
The DNA here is from genome assembly GCF_003073215.2 of Triticum urartu. Classification (NCBI taxonomy): domain Eukaryota; kingdom Viridiplantae; phylum Streptophyta; class Magnoliopsida; order Poales; family Poaceae; genus Triticum; species Triticum urartu. The sequence continues at coordinate 229,288,781 of NC_053027.1, read as the reverse complement.
TCATGACCTTCAATTTTTGAGGAACATCAAATATCTGCAGCAAATTGATTGAATGGCCTCTGATCATCTTGTGATCTCCAGATTAGGGTAACAGAGTATGCCTCAATATTGTGTTGATTGTAGGCAGACCAGACAACAAATATTGCATAGATCCAAGCTTGTGTGTCTCTAAAGCTTTGTCTAGGATCTCCTTGTACATGTTTGCCATAGAGTTGTGATCTTTCTTCTTCTTAGAATACACATCCAAATCATCCTCATGCTCTTCTAGGGCATTGATCAACTTGGCCCACTCATCAACAGTTGATTGGTACCTTGTACCCTCAGACATCCAAACAATTCTACCATCTGGATAGAAATGAGATGTAGAATAGAACTGCATAATGATCTCATCATTCAATTTCGTAAGATTCTATCCCAAAAACTCATCAACTCCACAAGCTTTGAAGCTTTCATGTACTCCTGGAAAATAATCTTCATTCTCATCAATGAATTCCCAATCAACCCATTTCATATCATAGACTATAGTTTTCTTGTCAAGCAAAATAGTTTCATAGAAGTCTTGTTGTTCTTTGGTGTGGAACCTATAGTCCACTGCAGTCTTCCTCCTCACAGCATATGGATCAAACTGTCTCCAAAGTCTCAGTCCTGCATCCTTCCTGATGTTCTTATCCTCAGCCACTGGATGAGTGTCATTGTGTTCTGGAATCTTTGGTTTCAGTCTCCTCAGCACTTGGGCTTTTGCATCTTCTTATTCAACTTCAGGCACTGGGGCCTTGTTCTTCTCTTCAACTAGGATGTTCCTGGTGCTTCTCCTAGGCTTAGAAGGCTTATGAGCTTGAGCAGCAGCCTTGGGGGCAGTCTTGGGCTTTGAAGTGACAGCCCATGACTTAATGGCATCCCCCATAAGCTTCTGGGACTTGTGTGCTGGTGCAACATCCTCTTCCTCTTCATCTTCTTTTGGCTCTCTCATTATAGAGGATCTAGCAATGACTCTGGCAGTGGTCTTCTTGACCCTCTCTTTTCTTTTCTTACCCTCTCCAGCAGCCTCTTCAGTTGGCTTAGAAGTTTTAGCAGTTGAGGCCCTGGCCTTTAAGGTTGGCACCCTCTTGGCAGGGGTCTTCTTATGCAGTCCAGGGTTTGTTGTTGCAGCACTACCATATTCTTTCTTCAACACTTCGTTTTTGGAGCTAATTTCCTCCTCTGTAGCCACATAGTCCTCATCCTCAGAATCTGAGTTTCTCTTCTTCCTTGATCTAGTGGCTGCCTTAGGAAAATTACTAGGAGTGCTCCTGCTGCCCTCATCATAGCTGCTTGAGGGACTAGTGCCCTCACTCATTTGCACTTGCTTTTCTGACTTGTTCTGACCATCGCTTTGGTTAGATATATTGGCAAGCAAACTGACAGCAAACCCTGCGAATAGAAATAGATGAGGTAGAATAGATGAGCATCACAAAGTGCAGAGTTTTTGCAAAACAAATGATTCAAAAACTTAGTTTTAGTTCTCCACAGAAATCATTTCGCAGTTACCAATTTGTTAAACTCGGTGATACCGAAGCAACTGTTGGAGTCTAAACTAGTGAACTCGGTCAGACCGAGTCACAGTTCGGTGGCTCCGAGATTGCTAGGGTTTCACAGAGAGTCGAATTCGGTCACACCGATTTGCAATTTTCAGTCAGACAGAAAAGCGCATGTGCAATGGCCTAAGCCAAATCGGTGGAACCGATTTCTATAACTCGGTTGGTCTGAGTTCGGCAGATACCTAACCCTAAATTTTCGAATCAAACCTAACCTAAAGGAAGTTTTCTATGGATAGATTGATTTTATACGTGGTAATGATCATGGCAAAGCAATTTGCTAGGAATTGGAGTAAGGAATTAGCACACAATATTGAACTCATACCCTAGCTCGGGGGAGTTCGCTACGGCAACAACGGCGGGGTAGAATCCCGTTGACAACGATGGAAACCAGTGGTGGGAGGTTGCTGGTGACGAGGAGATGATCCGGAGACCCAAGGCGGTAGAGCAAGACACACGCGGGCTGAGGAGGTTTGATGAAATTTCCAAAATCTCACCCGTGGGTATATATATCCTGACCCTGTCGGTGTGACCGAGTGGAACAACTCGGTGGCACCGAGATGCATAATCACAAGCGGTTACTGCAACTCGGTGTGACCGAAAAGTTCAAATCGGTTGCAACGAGATTGAAAACCTCGATCAACTTAATGAACTCGGTGTGACCGAAGTGGATGGATTGGTCAGACCGAAATGCACAGAGAGGTTTTGGAAGTTCTATGACAAATCGGGGACTCCGAGTGCTCCTCACACAGAGTGATTCGAATCTAACTTGATCAAACTTTGTGATGTAGCATGAATAGAGTTTGAGACAAGAAAAGCATAGATAGCTAGAGGAGTTTCTTAGGCATTCTTGTCCATCCACTTGGCAAAAGAGAAAAGGCCAAACAATCAAAACAACAAGTGGATGTCCTCCAATGAGTAAAATATGCAATCAACATGCTCACACAATAAAATGGCAAATGAAATATGTGGCAAAGCATGCACAAACACTCTAGCATCTATCAAGCAATTGGCAATGACTAGGTGATCTATATATGAGTATATTGACTTAGGAGTCATATGAGAACATTTGATCGTAGGTCGTACTCATCGTTCAAGCACAAGTGGGGTTACCACTTTTACATAAGGCATTGTTGTGTTCACACCATTAGAGTTGATTTAGCTCAATTGATTAGAGTAAAGCTCCCCCTAGACGTGATATCCCCCTAAGAGGGATGAACTAACCTTGGGTTTTGTGGATGATGACTTCATGCAGATGTTGAAGATGTGGATCCTCAATGTTGATGTAGATCAATTGGAGCAATCCATTGGAGTGAGTTGCACTTTCAATACCGACATGGGTTAGTCCCACAAGGAACAAACAAGGATATCCATAGACATAGAGTGATGTTCACACAAGATGATGTCCATGAAGGCAATAGGTTACCTCGTCTCTTGTCTTACCAAGAAGAGGGTTTGTGACTCCTTGAACTAGTGCAAGATGTGGAAGTTGTTTGCACTTGTCCTCGCCAAAATGATATGAGTGAAGTATGTTGGCGGAGTCACCCTCAAGAACTCTCTAGTTCTTCTTCTTCAGGGTCCACATCATCTTAATGAGAATCCTTGGAGTTGTAGTCATACTTGATGAAGTAGAACTTGATGTAGTCTTGGGAACCCACTTGACCAAGGCCTTAGGAGCTTCTTCAAATGCATCAATCTCCTCTTGAAGCTTGTCCTTGCCTTTTTGCTTGTGGTCTTGTGGTGGAAGATCATCTTGAGCTTGTGTCCCTTGGAAAGAAGTAGGATCATACTTCTCTTGTTGAGGAACAAATTTCGTCCTAGGGTATTGATCTTCTTCCCACTCAACTTCATTGGCATAGAACTTCCGTTCAAAACCAACACCTTGATTCTTCCGATGCCTTCCTTGCTTGCATACAATTTCCTCAAATTGCTTACTTCTGGCAAGGCTCTTTTAAACACCTTTCTCTATAATTCCCTTCAATAAGATATTTTCTTGATCAAGTGTAACTTGGCTAAGAGAATCATTAGTGGAATCAAGAGAACTACTAGAAGCAACAACATTGGATTTAACATGATTATTGTTACTACTAGAAGAAGAATCTTTGTTACTATTGTTGCTAGATTTAACTTGTGGCATGTAATTAGACAAGAGTAAATGCTTGGCAATCTAAGAAGAACTTTTCTTGTGAAGATCGTCATTGATTGCTTTTAAGAACCCATGATCTTTCTCAAGGTTGAGCTTTTCAAAGCGTAACTTCTCATGAGTCTTTAAAAGTTCTTGATGATCTTCCAAGGTAGTTTCATGAGCTAACTTAAGAGTTTTTAGCTCTTTAGTTAGACGCTCAATCTCCTTCTTGTCATCATCATTCGTTTATCTTGATTAGCATGATTAATAGCAAGTTCATCATAGTTTTCATCACTAGAGTTATCAACAAGTAAATCATCATCACCTAGCAAATCATCTTCATTATTATTGAATTCAACATACTCGGGGTGTGATACCTTTGGGCCTTTGGCCATGAAGCATATTCTAATTCCTTCATTTGGAGAGTCAAATATGTCGTAGGAGTTGGTTGACACAAGTGCTAGACCGGCAACACCTTCATCTTGAGTATATTCGGAGTCGGAGTGATAACTTCTTTCGGAGTGATTGTCGGAGTCGGAGCCGGATACCAATTCACCAACATGAGCTTGATGTCTTCATTTTGTGTAGCTCCTTGATGACTTGTCCTTCCTTTCTGAATCCTTGCTTCTCCATGATGTTCTCCATTCATAACTACTCCTTCTCTCTCTTGGTGGTGATTCTTCTCTTCTACTTCTCCTTTTGGGTGAATCTTCTCTTCTTTTGTAGGGGGCCATACACTCATTGGAGTAGTGTCTGGGTCTTCCACAATTTTAGCAATTTCGTTCATGACTCGAAGATCCTTTGTCATTGTAGGACCTTGACTTGGAACTTGTTTCCTTGGTTCTACTCTTGTAGAACTTGTTGAAGTTCTTCACCATTAGGCTCAATTCTTCATTGAAGGCTTGTTTCTCACTTGATGACGTAGGAGCATCACATGAGGCTTTGTAAGCACCACTTGACTTGTTGTGAAGCTCTTCCTTATCCTTGAGTGACATCTCATGCGCAAAAATTCTTCCAATGACTTCCCTTGGATTGAGATCTTTGTAGTTGGGCATCATTTGGATCAATGTGCACACGGTATCATATTTTCCATCGAAGGCTCTTATTAGGATCTTCTTGATGATGAATCGGTCGGTCATCTCTTCACTTCCTAAGCCGGCAATCTCATTTTTGATGAGAGCAAGCCTAGAGAACATTTCAGCGACACCTTCACCATCCTTCATTTTGAACTTGTCAAGTTGACTTTAAAGTACATCCAATTTGGATTCCTTGATGGAGTTGGTACCCTCGTGCATATCAAACAAAGTATCCCAAATTTCCTTTGCATTCTCAAGACGACTGATTTTGTTGAATTCTTCGGGGATCAATCCATTGAAAAGGATATCGCAAGATTGTGCATTATATTGCATCATCTTCAACTCTTCCATGCTAGCCTCACGGTTCAGTTCTCTCCCATCAAATAATTCACCTTGCAAGCTAATACACACAATAGCCCAAACGGCGGGCTTATGTCCAAGAATATGCATTTTAATCTCATGCTTCCAACTAGCAAAATTAGTACCATAAAAGTAAGGACCTCTACGGTGGTAATTTCCCTCGCTAGATGCCATACTCTCCTAGGTTGTGAAACCAAGGCTATGATCACCAAAGCTACGAAAATCAAGGCAAATGGAGACCAAAGCTCTGATACCACTTGTAGGATCAAAAGTATGTCTAGAGGGGGGGTGATTAGAATACTTGACCAAATAAAAATCTAGCCTTTTCCCAATTTTAAGTCTTGGCAGATTTTAGCAACTAAGCACAAGTCAAGCAATCAACCTACACATGCAAGTCTAAGAGTATAGCAGCGGAATGTAAAACGTTTGCATATGGAGGTAAAGGGAGGAGTTTGGAGGGAGCAAACGCAATGTAGACACAAAGATTTTTGGAGGTAAAGGGAAATAGAGAGTTTGCATTGCAAACTCGGTGGGACCAATCGCTCATCTCGGTTGGGCCGAAATGTTACGAAGGGAAACAGAGAGTTTACAATCCCATCTCGGTGAGACCGAGATCCCTATCAGTGAGACCGAAATGACTAGGGTTTCTGGCAGTGGCTATGTCAAGTGAACTCGGTGGCGCCAGATAGAACATTTTGGTGGGGCCGAGTTTGACTTTTGGTTTGGGACATATGTGAATATGAGAAAGTGGTTGAGTGTTTTTGGAGCATATCACTAAGCATGTTGAGCAAGCAAGCCTTTAAGAAACACCTCATCCCCTTTTAATAGTATTGGCTTTTCCTATGGACTCAATGTGATCTTGGATCACTAAAATGAAAATGTAGAGTCTTGAGCTTGAGCCAATGTGTGTCCTTAGTATTTTGAGGGGTCCACATTCCTGATCCATGCCATGCCAATCATTGAACTTTCTGAAATGATCATCTTGAAATAGTATTAGTTCAATGAGTTATATGTTGTTAGTAATTACCAAAACCACCCAGGGATAGTTGCACTTCAAGCATAAATATCGTGGAGGCTATGTTGCTTTTGAATCGACTATATGCGTGAACATGCGCCAAGTCAAGCCACTTGAAACATTTAGAGGAGGATGTCATATCATCATACTACATCACAATCATTTTAATGCATGTTGACACCCAAGATAAATCATTAGCCGCTCCTAGCTACTTAATCATGGCTGGAGCAACTATAATTCACAATTGTCATCACAAACTTGTTTAATCATAATATGCTGAATCATCGATACTGAGTTAAACATATTTACAAAAACAAAAACAAGTTGATTTCATACCCGCCTTTCCTTGCCACAGTCACTTCATCATATATCGTCATTATTGCCTTCCACTTGCATGATTGAATGATATGAAAATAATAATAGTGCAAGAGTGCCATGGACTAAGATGGAATCTGCAAACATTTTATTTAAAGAAGAAGACAAAATAATTTGGGCTATTTGTTAGATAAATTATAGTGCATATGAGAGCCACTCAACATTTTCATCGTGGTCTTCTCCCTATTACTACTCAACAAAAGAAAAGAATTTCAGAGAAACACACTGAAATATTTTTGGAGTTTTTAGTTTTTCTTAAAGAAAGCAAATTAACGAGGGAAAACAAAAACGGGAAAAACTATTTACACGGGAAAGCTCCCAACAAGCAAAAGAAGAAACAGGAAATATTTTAGGGTTTCCTTTTAATACTACAACTAATTAAACTAGAAAGAAAAGCCAAAAAGAAGCGAGAAATATTTTTGGATCTTCTCAGTTTTTCAAACACACAAAAGGAAAGCGAAAAAATAAAACTAACATGGATTATACAATGGAAAGGTAAGAACACCGACAATTGGAATGAAGTATGTGAACATGAATGTAATGTCGGTGAAAATACGTACTCCCCCAAGCTTAGGCTTTTGCCTAGCTTGGTAATCACCACCTGTAGCCTGGATAATAGTCAGAATGATAGCTCATGGAGGCTCTTGGTGCAGCCTCTTGAGCCTGGCATGCAGCTTCTACTGTTGCATTATACTCACACACCTCTCTCTCATAGATGTAATATCTTCCTTTTCCCTGGTAATCAAGGAGAGCAGGTGCTGGCAAGATAACAGGTACAATAGGTTTTTTATTGAACATCAAGTTATAGTTGTAGTTTGTGGCCTTATATTTAATTAACTCATGACACTTCATTCCATCAATTTCTAAATATCTATTAGGTAAAACAGGATCATTCAGCCAAGGTGAAACTCTCAGCCTTGCAACTAAGTTGGAGGCATAAATTCCTCTGTATAAATAACCATTGTTTAGCATTACGTTCCAGCCTGATGTCTACTACGCAACTTTATTCTTGTAGACACGTGTTGGGCCTCCAAGCGCAGAGTTTTGTAGAACAGTAGCAATTTCCCCTCAAGTGGATGACCTAAGGTTTATCAATCTGTGGGAGGTATAGGATGAAGATGGTCTGTCTCAAACGACCCTGCAACAAAATACAAGACATCTCTTGTGTCCCCAACACACCTAATACAATGGCAAATTGTATATGTGCACTAGTTCGGTGAAGAGATGATGATAAAAGTGTAATATGGATGGTAGAAATATATTTTTATAGTCTGAATAAATAAAAACAACAAGGTAGAAAATAGTAAACGGGCACAAAAACGGTATTGCAATGCTTGAAAATGAGGCCTAGGGTCCGTACTTTTTTTAGTGCAACCTCTCAACAATGCTAATATAATTGGATCATATAAGCATCCCTCAACATGCAACGAAGAATCACTCCAAAGTTCCTATCTAGCGGAGAACATAAGACGGAATTGTTTGTAGGGTACGAAACCACCTCAAAGCTATACTTTCCGATCAATCTATCCTAGAGTTCTTACGGAAATAACACGAAGCTATTCTTTCCAATCGATCTAACCAAGAGTTCGTACTAAAATAACACCAAAACTAATTCAGATTCATAATATTCAATCAAACACAAAGAACTTCAAAGAGCGCCCCAAGATTTCTACCGGAGAAACAAAGACAAGAACATGCATCAACCCCTATGCAAAGATTACCCCAATGTCACCTCAGGAATCCGCGAGTTGAGTGCCAAAACATATATCAAGTGAATCAATACGATACCCCATTGTCACCACGAGTATTCAATTACAATACATATATCAGGTGTTGATGCGGAGCATCCCAAGATCATCCCCATGGACGCACCTACACCTCCAACGACACCACTTGGACCAATGACATGAGCCCGAGCCAAGGCTATCGAAGATAAGGTGAACTCACTCCTCTCCGGACTTCCACTTTCTATGCATGAGACATGGCTACTACCTAAGTCCGAGGTGTTGTGCATGATTAGGCACCAAGAGGACCCTCCCGAAGACGCGCATGAAGATGTACAAGTCCCCAAGTCCACGGATGAGGAGAACCAACGGGAGGAGCCAAGAACATCTCCCAGGCCCCGGACATCCGGCCCCTGGAGCGTCATCCACTACAGCAACACAGCCGCCAGAAGCTACAGGCCCCAGACATCCGGCCCCGACAGCCTGGACATCCGGCCTCTCCCGAGCCCCCGGACATCCGGCCTCCAGCCCGGAAATCTAGCCCCTCTGAACCCGACATCAACAAATGCCACCACTCCAGCTCGGACATCCGGCCTCCCCAGCCCGGACATCCGGCATCGTCTGAAAGCCCGGACATCTGGCCCGACCGGCCCGGACGTCCGGCCTCCCCTGTCTGCGCAGAGTGAAGGGCTGAGGCCCATGTATCCCTTCTCCCCCTAGACTATATATACTCCACCTCGCCCAACTTTCTAGGTTTAGCATTGTGATAGCTCATTTGGGAGATAGAGCTACGCTCATCCATATCGGATCTCCTCCTTGCGAGAGACCGCGTCCTCTTCGGAGAAGATCCCTTTGGATTCAAGCCCCCTTTCTAAGGAAGATCCCCCCCGTGGATTCAAGACCTCCTCACGGAGAAGACCGGTTAACTTGTATCGTCCCTAGTTGATCGTGTACCGTGTATCGTTCCATGTACTTGAGGATCTAGCATATGTGTGACTATTTCTTGTTGGTTTAGTGTTTCCTCCCGTGTTTCTACTTGTGTTTTCCCCCGTTTCCCCCTCGTGTTCCTCGTATCCTTCGCGGGATCCGCTCCTTTCGTGAAAGATCGGGCGATTAGGGTTCTACCCTACATCATCTTGGTATCATGAGCCACGTTGATCACGATTTCGGAGCCTCCCCGTTGTGTTTCTAGCCTTGTTTTGTTGATTTTCGTCCTAATTCGAAAATTCCCCACTAAAATAGCCCCATTTTTTGTGATTTGTTGGTGTGTTGAGATTTTGTTGGTTTGGATCCGTGGATTTGCTTTGTGTTGAGTGGATCTAGCTTTTCCCCACCCTTCCCATCCACAAATTCCTCCGAATTTCGCCGGATTTGACCTCTCCACGCGGTGTTCATCCCGATCGTCCCCGGATCCACCTGGACATCCGACCCCTGGTAGCAACATCTCCAGCCACCGCCCCGTTTTCCGTTAATTTTTTCACCAAATTTTGTTTCGGTGCCCACCATATACCACATATACTTCCGCATACCTCCACCACTTCCGCATAGCCCAACCATTTTGGACCGTTTCACTCTCTGACACTTTGGCTACTTCGTGGTTTGAGCATTTGAGTTGCGGTACTGTATCCTTTTGTGTTTCAGCTATCTAGGTACGGTTCGACATCGACATCACCACCGCTCATCTTCACCACGGACGCGTACTACATCATTCACCGCCATCCTACATCATTCATCACCGCCAAACTACATCGTCATCAACAACGACCACCTCGACTACACCTTGGTATTCGTGCCACCATTTTAACACCATACCGGAAGCAAGACCGGTAGCCTCATCTTGGTATTGGACATATCACTCTTGCCATTACATTGATAGACATCATAGACTTAGTCCTTTGCATTGCTTATCCATCGAGACTAGCCATTGAGTATTGCCGGCAACGAGACTTGTGCACATTAGTGATCATACTTCCCATAGCATACATACATCATTGTTGCATATATTGGTGTCATCTCTTGTGTCACAAAGTTGTCATCACATACTCACTTGCTATATCGGTTCATCAAGCATTGCATGAGAAAAGAGCTCCAACATCAAAGAGCAAAACAAGCTTTTAAGCAAAGAGGAAAGATAAGCAAAGAGCTTTTAAGCAAGAACCATAGCATCATACAACATTAAGATTGTCATACTCGATCATCTTGGATCATATCATAGAAACACCTTGCATAGAGCATACTTGGGATAGAAGTCGTTGCATTTTTTGCTAAGTAGGTTGTGCACAAGTTCTTGTATCCGCCTGTTGTGCAATCGTGCTAGCGTCTCTCTAGTGTTCTGCAACAAGAGCATTTTTGTGGATTCCACATTTTGGCTCATCCTTGGTTGCACGACCCCACTTATCTTTTTGCGTGCGTGTTTCCGTGTACCTTATATGCTTGGTCTACTTGTTACATTGCATCTTGCGAATCTTTTACAACCTTATTTAAGCTCACTTACAATTGCATGAAATTTTGTGCCACCATCCTAACCAACCTCCACCATAAGCTTTTACTTGTTTAGGTGTGAGAAACCGACAAGAGCTAGTACCAATTGTGCTATTTCCTTGTCCAACATTGGAGTGATCATCGATCCACTTTCAACTTCGGTCAAGGTACATTTGGTATTCGTTCTTCTCTTTCTACCACTTACAATTGTCTTGGAATGATGGATAAGCCAAGTAATTCTACCAACCCACTCTTCATGGAGCAAGACGACGACATGAACTCCTTCGTCACCAAGAGTCACCTCTTTGGTGCACAATGTGCTTTGCATCAAGAGCAACAAGCTATGAGTGAACGCATCGACAACCTTGCCGCTGACTTGCGACTTTCCGAGCAACATACAAGGGACTACTTCGACCACAAGCTCGACGATCACAAGCAAGAGAATGACGCAAGGATGGACGAGATTCGCGCTTTGTTTGTCAACCGCTCTTCTTCCACTTCAAGAAGGAGCCGTTCAAGCCGACACTCTGACTTCACACTCTCCGGCTCAAGTACACCGACATCGAACACTCTTCGCCGAGCCGCGCACCATGATCGTCAAGCAAGCCTCAATCCCCTACGCGACACCGGCTCTCAAGAGCGCCGACGATGTCAAACTCAAGAGGCCTTTGCGCTAGCACGAGAATGGCAACGACAAGGCCAACATGAAGAGGAAGAGCGAACGCGTCTACACCAAAATGCTCAAGATACAGAGGCACAATGCCAAGAAGAACAACTCCGTGAAGCTCAAGCACTTGCGGCTCAACAAGCCCTCCAAGATTCAAGTTGAGCCGTAGCCGACCGAGGCCGACAAGCTCGACAACAAGAAGAAGCATTTCGCAAAGAAATTCAATAACGAAGATTTCAATCTCGCGTGCATCATCAAGTTCCTCAAGCTCCTCTTCGAGCTCGAGAAGATCCTCCACAAGCACATCAAGAACAACAAGTTCCTCAACATCATGAAGACAATGGAGATCCTCCCCGACAAGAGCAACATGAGGTTGACAACCCTCCATGCCCAGAACACCATGAGTTGAACAATCATCAACAACATGGGCGTCATCATCCCTGACCCCAACACAATGAAGAGCTACGCTATGGCAAACTCAAGTTCACCATGCCCAAGTTCAACGGAAGCAACGATCCCGAAGAGTAACTTTCATGGGCATTGAAAGTTGACAAGATTTTCCGTTTGCACAATTATGAAGAAGAGAAGAAGATCGCAATGGCATCCCTTGAGTTCCAAGACTATGTGCTCATTTGGTGGGAACAAGTTATCGAGCGCCGAGAGGCAAGAGGTGAACTACCCATAACTACTTGGGCGCAAATGAAGGATGTCATGAGAGCACGCTTCGTACCTACTTACTACAACCGCGACCTCTTCAAGAAACTCCAACAACTCAAGCAAGGAACTAATAGTGTTGAAGAGTACTACAAGGAGATGGAGATTGCAATGATAAGAGCCAATGTCACAGAAGATGATGAGAAAACAATGGCACGTTTCTTGAATGGACTCAACCATCCTATCAAGAAGATCGCCGACTTCCAACCATACTCGAACCTCATCGAGCTAGTGCACCAAGCTACCAAAGCAGAACGCCAAGTGCAAGATGATTTCAAGTATGCCAAGTTCTCATCCAAGTCCTACGGCTTCTCCAACAACCAAGCTTCAATGACTCCAACACCGACGACAAAGCCTTCTACTACCAACATCGACAAGTCGAGTTCCAAGAAAGCTTCGTCAACTACAAGCCATCCTACTACGAGCAACTTCAAGCCGAGAGCTTCATCATCATCAACCCTAACCGATGAGACCGTCAAGACGAGTTGCTTTAAGTGATTCACTTGCGGAGGCCAAGGCCACAAGTCCTATAAGTGCACCAACAAGGAAACCATGGTCTTCAACGATGTTGGCACTTATGACTCACTAAGTGAAGGCGAAATGGAAGCCCTTGAGCAAGTCGCCATGCACTGCCAAGTGAAAAATGAAGAAGAACAAGTCTTTCGCGATGAAGACTCAAGTCCCACACTTGTTGTCTCCAAATTCTTGACTCTCCAAAATCACCAAGAGGAAGACCAAAGATGCCACATATTCCACACCAAGGCCGGCATCGATGGACGATCCGTCAAGGTCATCATCGATGGAGGGAGTTGTCATAATTTCGCAAGTGAAGAACTTTGCTCCAAGCTCCAATTTCCCAAGATGAAGCATCCACATGCATACAAAATGCAATGGCTTAGCGACTCCGGCACCATCCAAGTCAAGAACCGAGTACAAGTCTCCTTCAAAATTGGCGCCTACTGTAACACCCACGATGCGGCTATATCTCCCACGTGTCGGAGAACGACTTAGAGGCATAACCGCATTGTAGGCAATGTCGCATGAGGGGTAATCTTTACACATCCCATGTACTGAATAAGAAAGAGGTACAGGGTTGGCTTACAATCGCCACTTCACACAATACATAAATATAGCATTACAATCATCCAACATTGCAAGGTGGAGCTACAGCAAGCACTAGCATATATGGTGGCTAACATATGCAAATGAGAGCGAGAAGAGAAGGCAAAGCACGTTCGAGAAACTAAGATCAAGAAGTGATCCTAGACTACTTACGTTCAAGCATAACACGAGTCCGTGCTCTCTTCCCGGACTCTGCCGAAAAGAGACCATCACGGCTACACACGTTGTTGATCCATTTTAATTAAGTTAAGTTTTAGGTTTTCTACAACCGGACATTAACAAATTCCCATCTGCCCATAACCGCGGGCACGGCTTTCAAAAGTTCAAATCCCTGCAGGGGTCTCCAAACTTAGCCCATCACAAGCTCTCGCGGTCAACGAAGGATATTCCTTCTCCCAGGACGACCCGATCAGACTCGGAATCTCGGTTACAAGACATCTCGACAATGGTAAAACAAGACCAGCAAAGCCGCCCGAATGTGCCGACAAATCCCGATAGGAGCTACACATATCTCGTTCTCAGGGCACACCAGATGAGCGCTCCGTACAACTAAAATCAAACCTCGAGTTTCCCCAAGGGGGCGCTGGAAAGGACTCTAGTTTTGACCAACACTCAGAGGAGCACTGGCCCGGGGGTTTAAAATAAAGATGACCCTTGAGTCCGCGGAACCCAAGGGAAAAAGGCTAGGTGGCAAATGGTAAAACCAAGGTTGGGCCTTACTGGAGGAGTTTTATTCAAGGTGAACTGTCAAGGGGTTCCCATTATAACCCAACCGTGTAAAGAACGCAAAATCAAGGAACATAACACCGGTATGACGGAAACTAGGGCGGCAAGAGTGGAACAAAACACCAGGCATAAGGCCGAGCCTTCCACCCTTTACCAAGTATATAGGTGCATTAAAGTAAACAAGCTATAATAATGATATCCAAAACAATAATCATGTTCCAACAAGGAACAAACTCCAATCTTCACCTGCAACTAACAACGCTATAAGAGGGGCTGAGCAAAGCGGTAACATAGCCAAACAACGGTTTGCTAGGACAAGGTGGGTTAGAGGTTTTACATGGCAATATGGGAGGCATGATAAATCATGTGGTAGGTATCGTGGCATAGGCATAGCAAAAGACCGAGCAACAAGCTAGCAAAGATAGAAGTGATTTCGAGGGTATGGTCATCTTGCCTACAAAGTTCTCCGAGTTGATGTAAGCTTGATCCTCGTAAGCATACTCAACGGCTTCCTCGATCATGTACTCGTCTCCTGGATCTACCCAAAGCAAGAACACAAGCAAAGGGAGACACAATCAACCATAGTGCAATGCGCAAGCAACATGATGCAAAACATGGCATGATATGCGGGATGTGATATGCAATGCATATGCATGCTCCGGAAGGAAAAGATTGAACCAGGCCTCAACTTGGCAAACCAAGAGTGCCGCTGGAAAGATGAGTTGATTTCAGTCAAAATCGATATAAAGATCACCAGAATCAGATGCACGGTTTGCAAATGGCAAGCAAAACAATAATGGCACAAAGCTGCGATTAACAAGACGATGCCATCTAGAATGCAACAAGAAACTAAGCTACTGCACTCTAACATAGCAACAATCCACATGGCAGTGATCCTCTCAAGATGCTTGACAAAAGAGGAACATTGAGCTACGGCTACAACAACCTCGGCAAAATTCATTAACACGTAAACAATCCGCCAGGAACATTTTATAGCAAAAGTAGAGCAAGATTGAGTCATGCTAGGGTACTCCATAATTGCAAACAAAGGCATGGATGTATAGAACATAAAAATATCTTAAAATCATCCTTACTGAACATGCTCAAAAGAGGCATGGATCACTCTATAGCAACATGAATAGATGGCATAAAAATATCATCAGGGAAATGACTTAGAAGAATTCTAAGTCCCTGAAATCAGCAAGATCATGAGAGCTACTTTGCATGCTTGTTCTAGTCACCACATTGATCACAAAAATACAAGGCATACACCCCTGTAAAGATGGCATGGCATAGCCCAAAACACATAGGGCTCAAGTTCATAGGAGGCACACATTAAACATGGCAAAAATGACAAATGTCCATAATCTGTTAAGAATCAGAAACTAACATTACATAGCACTCTTGCAAAAGCATTTAGGGCATCAAGGTGAACTAAAATGAACATGGTGCAATGGAATGAAATTAAGAGCACAACTAGATGAACATTTTGGTACATCATGCATGGAAAATGGAGCAGTATGCAAGAAGATAAGGCAGGTCAAACATAGCATCAGAATGTGGGTATGGACAATATACCACTCCGATCTAGGGTTGCACGGTTTTCGATGCAGCACGGATCTCGCCAGAGAGACTCGCCGGAGAGCAGCCGGGGGCGAGGAGGAGGTCGGAGGAGGCCGGGGAAGGACGAAACTGGGGCTGCGGCTGCCGGATCCGGGCACGAGACGCCGAGGGGCATCCGATCCCGGCGTCCAGTGGCGCGCTCTGGCAACGAGGAGGCGCAGTGGCCGGCTACGTCGGGCGGTGGCGGCGAGGAGCCGCGGCGGAGGCGGCGAGCTGGGCGGCGGAGGTGGCGGGCTTCGGGTGTGGTCGGGCGGCGGGGAGGCGACCAGGCCTCGGGGGGCCCGTGACGGGCCGAGCGGGCCGGCGACAAAGTGGGCGCAGGTGCGCCACGTGTCGGCCTGCGATTGGACGCGGGTGCTGGCGCGGCGTGTCCGGCGGCGGACGGACACGTCCGGCGCGGAGAGGGGAAGTAGGTTAGGGTTTCGTCCGGATTTTTGGGGGGAGGCACCTATTTATACATAGAAGGAGCTAGGAGGCTCCAAATGAGGTGCGGTTTTCGGCCACCCAATCGTGATCGAACGACCGAGATGATGGAGGGGGTTTAGGTGGGTTTTGGGCCACTTTGGAGGGGTGTTGGGCTGCAACACACACGAGGACTTTACGGTTCCTCGGTTAACCGTTGGAGTATCAAACGAAGTCCAAATGGCACGAAACTTGACAGGCGGTCTACCGGTAGTGAACCAAGGCCGCTTGGCAAGTCTCGGTCCAATCCGATAACGTTTAATACCCGCACACGAAAAGAGGTAAAAGGAGATGCCAGAGGGCATAGGAGCGCCGGAATGCAAAACGGACAACGGGGAAAATGCTCGGAAGCATGAGACGAACACGTATGCAAATGCGATGCACATGATGACATGATATGAGATGCATGACATGGACAAAAACAACACGAAGACAAACCCAACCACGAGGGAATATCATAACTTAGTGCCAAAAATGGCAAGAGTCGGAATACAAATATGGGAAGTTACATATGGGGCGTTACACCTACGAAGACACCTTGGAGTGCGACGTCGTTCCAATGACCGTTTGCCATCTTCTCCTTGGACGCCCATGGCAAACTGATAGAGCGGTCATCCACAACGGCCGAATGAACCACCACGTCTTCAAGATGAAGGGAGAGGAGTACGTTCTCCGTCCAATGTTGCCAAGTCAAGTGATCGCTGACAAGCAAGCGACCCATCGTGGAGATCATAGTGAGAGAGCGAGCCACCAAAAAGAGAGTGAGCGCCACAAGCCCAAATCGAGTGCCTCCACGATGAGAGAAAAGAAGAACCTAGTTCTATTTGCCACCAAACATGAGATAAGAGAAGTGTGTGAGAACCCATCTAGTGTGATACACAATGTCCTCTTGTGCAAGGACAGCGCACCAAAAGCTAACACCTCTCACGCTCTACCTTTAGTCTTGTCTTCTCTTTTGCAGGAATTTCAAGATGTTTTCCCCGATGAGCTACCTCCGGGTCTACCTCCTCTACGAGGCATTGAGCACCGAATCGACCTCATCCCCAGAGCACCTCTTCCAAGCAAAGCTCCATACCGCGTCAACCCTGAAGAAAGCAAAGAAATACAAAGGCAAGTAAAACATCTCATAGATCATGGACATGTGCGTGAAAGTTTGATTCCTTGGGCCGTCCCGGTCATTCTTGTGCCAAAACGTGATGGTAGCTTTCGCATGTGCTCCGATTGTAGACCTATCAATGCTATCACCATTTGATATAGGTATCCCATTCCATGCCTAGATGATATGCTTGATGAGCTTAGCGGTGCCACTATCTTTTCCAAAATTGATCTTAAGAGTGGTTACTATCAAATCCGCATACAAGAGGGTGATGAATGGAAAACCGCCTTCAAAACCAAGTTTGGTTTGTATGAGTGGTTAGTCATGCCTATGGGTCTCTCGGAGGCACCAGGCACTTTTATGCGCCTTATGAATCATGTCTTTCGCCCTTACATTGGTATATTTTTGTGGTTTACTTTGATGACATTCTTGTGTTTAGCAAATCTATCAAAGAGCATGTCACCCATGTCTTCACCGTTTTGCAAACTCTTAGAAAAGAGCGCCTCTATGCTAATTGGAGAAATGCCTTTTTGGTGTTGATAAGCTTGTTTTCTTGGGTTTTTTTTGTTTCCTCTAAGGGTGTTCATGTTGATGAGTCCAAGATCAATGCTATTAAGACTTGGCCACAACCAACCCACTTGCATCAAGTGCGTAGTTTTCTTGCCCTTGCGGGTTTCTATCGTTGCTTTGTGAAGGATTTTAGCACCATTGCTTCGCCTTTACATTCTTTGAGCAAGAAGAATGCACCTTTTGTTTGGGGACCATCCCAAGATACCGCATTGAATGAGCTTAAGAATTTGCTTACTCATGCTGCCGTGCTTGCTTTACCAAACTTCGACAAGCCTTTTGAGATTCATTGCGATGCTAGTGGTAATGGCATAGGAGGTGTGTTAATGCAAGAGAAGCGCCCCATAGCTTACTTTAGTGAGAAACTTTCCGGAGCGCAACTCAATTACCTCATCTATGACAAAGAGCTATATGCTTTAGTCTGCGTTTTGCATGAATGGGAACATTACCTTCATCCCCATGAGTTTATCATTCATACCACTCATGAGACTCTCAAGTATCTTAAGGGTCAAACCAAGTTGAACAAGCGTCATGCTAAATGGAGTGAATTTATTTAGTCTTTTCCTTATGTCATCAAATACATCAAAGGTAAGGAAAACATTGTGGCGGATGCTCTTTCCCGCATATGCATGCTTGTTACACAACTTGAGTTAGATGTCATTGGCTTCGGGCATATCAAAGACTTGTATGAGCATGATGCAACTTTTCATACTCCTTATGCCAAGTGTTTGTCGCATACATCTTGGGAATGCTATTACATCAAAGATGGATGTCTTATGAGAGCTAACCAACTTTGCATACCCGAGTCTTCTCTTTGTTTGTTGCTTTTGTAGGAATCTCATGGAGGAGGCTTCATGGGACATTTTGGACGCGACGAGACATTCGCCGTGCTCTCGAAGAACTACTTTTTGCCCAAGAGGTTTCGGGACATCAATCGCTTAACCAACCGATGCTCTACATGTCGCACAGCTAAGTCCAAAGCTCAATCTCATGACCTCTATATGCCTCTACCAATTCCATACCAACCATGGGAAGACATTATCATGGACTTTGTACTTGGTTTGCCTAGGACTCGAAATGGGAAAGATTCAATATTTGTTGTTGTGGACCGTTTCTCAAAAATGGCACATTTTATTCCTTGCAACAAGATAGACGATGCTTCACATGTTGCTACTCTCTTTTGTAGGGAAATATTGCGTCTACATGGAGTGCCAAAGACTATCGTCTCGGACTATGACGTCAAGTTCCTTAGCTACTTTTGGAAGATCCTATGCGCCAAGCTCGGAATCAAGCTACTCTTCTCCATGGCTTACCATCCTCAAACCGACGGCCAAACGGAGGTGACAAACCGCACACTCTCCACTCTACTTCGAGTACTCATCAAGAAGAACATCAAGGAGTGGGAGGAGTGCCTACCTATCGCCAAGTTCGCCTACAACCAAGCAAGACACTCAACAACCGGCAAGTCCCCCTTCGAGGTCGTCTACGGATTCAACCCTTTGTCACCATTGGATATTCTCCCTCTACCTCTCCAAGAGCGCATCAATTTGGACGCAAGCGCATGAGCGACCCATCTCAAGAAGGTACATGAAGATACAAGAAACACAATCGAGCGCCAAGTACAACGCCTTGCGACCAAGCTCCACGTCAACAAGCACCCTATGATATTCAACATTGGAGACCTCATGTGGCTACACCTTCGCAAGGAACGCTTTCCCCAAGAATGCAAGTCCAAACTTCGACCACGCGCGGCTGGACCATTCAAGGTGCTTGCACGCTACAACAACAACGCATACAAGATCGACATCCCTCGTGACAAGTACTCCGTGAGCGACATCTTCAACATCAAAGATCTCTCGCCCTACCATGGTGATGAGGATTTCGATCCGAGGAAGGATCTTCCCCAAGGGAGGGGAGATGATGTGGAGCATCCCAAGATCATCCCCATGGACGCACCTACACCTCCAACGACACCACTTGGACCAATGACACGAGCCCGAGCCAAGGCTATCGAAGATAAGGTGAACTCACTCCTCTCCGAACTTCCACTTTCTCTGCATGAGACATGGCTACTACCTAAGTCCGAGGTGTTGTGCATGATTAGGCACCAAGAGGACCCTCCCAAAGATGCGCATGAAGATGTACAAGTTCCCAAGTCCACGGATGAGGAGAACCAACGGGAGGAGCCAAGAACATCTCCCACGCCACGGACATCCGTCCCCTGGAGCGTCATCCACTACAGCAGCACAGCCGCCAGAAGCTACAGGCCCCGGACATCCGGCCCGGACAGCCCGGACATCTGGCCTCTCCCGAGCCCCCGAACATCCGGCCACCAGCCTGGAAATCCGGCCCCTCCGAACCCGAGAGAAACAAATGCCACCACTCTAGCCCGGACATCCGGCCTCCCCAGCCCGGACATCCGGCATCGTCTGAAAGCCTAGACATTCGGCCTGACCGGCCCGGACGTCCGGCCTCCCCTGTCTGCGCACAGTGAAGGGCCGAGGCCCGTGTATCCCTTTTCCCCCTAGACTATATATACTCCACCTCACCCAACTTTCTAGGGTTAGCGTTGTGACAGCTCATTTGAGAGATAGAGCTAGGCTCATCCATATCAGATCTCCTCCTTTCGAGAGACCGCGGCCTCTTCGAAGAAGATCCCTTTGGATTGAAGCCCCCTTTCTAAGGGAAGATCCCCTCGTGGATTCAAGACCTCCTCACGGAGAAGACCGGTTACCTTGTATCGTCCCTAGTTGATCATGTATCGTGTATAGTTCCATGTACTCGAGGATCTAGCATATGTGTGACTATTTCTTGTTGGTGTAGTGTTTCCTCCTGTGTTTCTACTCGTTTTCCCCCCGTTTTCCCCTCGTGTTCCTCGTATCCTTCATGGGATCCGCTCCTTTCGTGAAAGATCGGGTGATTAGGGTTCTACCCTACATCAGGTGTTCTCAAATCCATAAAAGTATTCAATCTGAGAACAACAAAATCTCAAAGGGAAAACGCAATTTATCAGAACAAGAT
This sequence comes from Triticum urartu, assembly GCF_003073215.2. Taxonomy (NCBI): domain Eukaryota; kingdom Viridiplantae; phylum Streptophyta; class Magnoliopsida; order Poales; family Poaceae; genus Triticum; species Triticum urartu. Next base: position 229,268,053 of record NC_053027.1, on the reverse strand, counting down.
AGAGAGGGGAAAACACCATATGATCTAACTATATTAACAGAGCCCGCGATACATCAAGATCATGACATCTCAAGAACACGAGAGAGAGAGAGATTAAGCACACATCTACTGGTAAAAACCACCAGCCCCGAGGGTGAACTTCTCCCTCCTCATCGTGGTGGCCGCCGGGATGATGAAGATTGTCACCGGAAATGATTCCCCCATCCGGCAGGGTGCCAGAAAGGGTCTAGATTGGTTTTCGATGCCTACAGAGCATTGCAGCGACGGAACTTCTCATCTAGGTTAACCCCGGGGGTTTTTGGAATATTTGTCAATTTATAGGGTAAAGAGGAGATGTGGGAGGCCACCGAGGTGGGAACAACCCACCTGGGTGTGCTTGGGCCCCCAGGCGTGCCCTGGTGGGTTGTGCCCCCCTCGGGGCACCCCCCAGGTGCTGCTTTAGCCCATTGGTGGTCTTCTGGTCCACAGAAAATCCACAAATAGTTTCGTGGTATTTGGACTCCGTTTGATATTGATTTCCTGCGATGTAAAAAACATGTAAAAAACAGCAACTGGCACTTGGCACTATGTCAATAGGTTAGTACAAAAAAATGATACAAAATGATACAAAATGGTTGTAAAACATCCAAGAACGATAATATAACAACATGGAACAATAAAAAATTATAGATATGTTGGAGACGTATCAGCATCCCCAAGCTTATTTCTTGCTCGACCTCGAGTAGGTAAATGATAAAAACTTAATTTTTAATGTGGAATGCTGCCTAACATGTCATCTCATATTCTTTTGTTTATAGCATGGAGATACGGACTTTTATATTGTTCAAAGCAATAGTCTAGTTTTGACATGAGACTTAAATACTCAAGCATATCAACAACCAACCATGTCTTTCAAAACATCATCGCTAAAATAAGTTATCCCTAGCCCACCATGCTCCATCATTGATCCATTCATGAAACACATTTGCATATTAGCTACACCCAATGCTCAAGTATGATCATTGTGCCTCGTAGTTGGTGCTTTATAAGAGAAGATGGAGACTCAAATTAAAAATAAACATTGCATAAAGTAAAATAAAGTCCCTTTGCAGAGGGAAGTAGGGATTTGTAGAGGTGCCAGAGCTCAAAGCGAAAATTGAGAGATAAAAACATTTTGAGAGGCATACATTTCCCACCAATGAAGACGACTTAGAGCTCCCAACAGTTTCCATGCTAGATATATCATAGGCAGTTCCCAAACAAAAAATAAAGTTAATTCCCTTTTCCACCAGGCTTTCACTTTCGATGGCTAACCGTATCCACATGTGACGCCCTCGATTCAACCGTACACTAATCATACACGCATATGTGTTTGATCAAGATCAAGGACTCACGGGAAGATATCACAACACAACTCTAGACACAAATTAAAATAATACAAGATTTATATTACAAGCCAGGGGCCTCGAGGGCTCGAATACATAAGCTCGTATACAAACAAGTCAGCGGAAGCAACATTATCTGAGTAAAGACATGAGTTAAACAAGTTTGCCTTAAGAAGGCTAGCATAAAAGTAGCAACGATCGGAAAGGCAAGGCCTCCTGGCTAGGACCTCGTAACTACTCCTCGTAGTCGAACTCCACGTAGAATCATCCTCGGGATCCTCTGGCTCCTGGACTCCATCATATGATCACAGTAACCGGAAAAAGGGGAAACAGAAGTAGGAAAGCAACCGTGAGTACTCATCCAAAGTACTCGCAACCAAGGATCTACACTACATATGCATTGGTATCAATGAAATGGGTAGTATCTGTGGACTGAACTGTAGAATGCCAGAATAAGAGGGGTATAGCTAGTCCTATCGAAGACCACGCTTCTGGCAGCCTCCATCTTGAAGCATATAGAAGAGAGTAGATGGTAATTTCACCAAGTATTATCATATAGCATAATCCTAGCCAGCGATCCTTCCCTCGTCGCCCTATGAGAGAGCAATCACCGGGTTGTATCTGGCACTTGAAAGGGTGTGTTTTATTAAGTATCCGGTTCTAGTTGTCATAAGGTCAAGGTACATCTCCTGGTCGTCCTTTTACCTAGGGACACGGCTATTCGAATAGATAAACTTCCCTGCAGGGGTGCACCACATAACCCAACACGGTCGATCCCTCTGGCCGGACACACTTTCCTGGGTCATGCCCGGCCTTGGAAGATCAACATGTCACAGCCCTACCTAGGCACAACAGAGAGGTCAGCACGCCGGTCTAAATCCTATGCGCGCAGGGGTCTGGGCCCATCGCCCATTGCACACCTGCACGTTGCGAACGCGGCCAGTGAGCAGACATGTACAAAGTATTTTCATCCGAGTTACGAATAATTTTATGTGTTTTTCTAAAGTTTTAATTATTTTTAGAATTTATTTAATTATTTTAAATCAACATTATCTAGAATAGTGTATGCTGACATCATCATGATGTCAGCAGTAAACAGGGCGTTGACTGGGTCAAACTGACATGTGGGTCCCAGCTATCACACACTATTTATTCTAATTAGGGTTTAACTAATCTAATTACTATTTAATTAAATGAAATAATTAATTAGATAAACTAAACAAAGTTAATTAACATAATTAATTCACTAATTAATTAATTATTTTCATTATTATTTATATTTTATTTAAAAAACGTTCTAAGGGCGTGGGCCCCATCTGTCATTGTCACAGGGGCCATAGCGGGCATGGGCGCTAATGGGTGCGGGCGAAGGGGTGCCCGCACACCAGGCCACCAGGGGAGGGGAACACTGGCCACTACGGGCCGGAGCAGGGTATCGCGGCAACGGGCACCGGCGGCCGGAAGCAGGCATGGTGAGCGGCTGCCGGCACTGAGCGCGGGGAGGGGAGGCCACTGTGAGCGCGGGGCCGTGCAAGGGGGGCTGTGGCGCGTGTGGGGAATTGATACGTCTCCAACGTATCTATAATTTTTGATTGCTCCATGCTATTATATTATCTATTTTGGATGTTAATGGGCTTATTTTTACATTTTTATACTATTTTGGGACTAACCTATTAACCGGAGGCCCAACCCAAATTGTTGTTTTTTTTGCCTATTTTAGTGTTTCGTAGAAAAGGAATATCAAACGGAGTCCAAACGGAATGAAACCTTCGGGGACGTGATTTTTGGAACAAACGTGATCCAGGAGACTTGGAGTGGACGTCAAGAATCAACCGAGGAGGCCATGAGGCAGGGGGCGCGCCCTCCACCCTCATGGGCCCCTCGTTGCTCGACCGACCTACTTCTTCCTCCTATATATATCCATATACCCTGCAAACATCCAGGAGCACCACAAAAACCTAATTCCACCGCCGCAACCTTTTGTACCCAAGAGATCCCATCTTGGGGCCTTTTCTGGAGCTCCACCGGAGGGGGCATTGATCACGGAGGGCCTCTACATCAACTCCATGGCCCCTCAGATGATGTGTGAGTAGTTTACTTCAGACCTTCGTGTCCATAGCTAGTATCTAGATGGCTTCTTCTCTCTCTTTGGATCCCAATACAAAGTTCTCCTCGATTCTCTTGGAGATCTATTCGATGTAACTCTTCTTTTTGTGGTGTGTTTGTCGAGATCTGTTGAATTGTGGGTTTATGATCATGTTTATCTATGAACAATATTTGAATCTTCTCTGAATTCTTTTATGTATGATTGGTTTATCTTTGCAAGTCTCTTCGAATTATCAGTTTGGTTTGGCCTACTAGATTGATCTTTCTTGAAATGGGAGACGTGCTTAGCTTTGGGTTCAATCTTGTGGTGCTCGATCCTAGTGATAGAAAGGGAAACGACACGTATTGTATTGTTGCCATCGAGGATAAAAAGATGGGGTTTACATCATATTGCATGAGTTTATCCCTCTACATCATGTCATCTTGCTTAAGGCGTTACTCTGTTCTTATGAACTTAATACTCTAGATGCATCCTGGATAGTGGTCGATGTGTGGAGTAATAGTAGTAGATGCAGAATCATTTCGGTCTACTTGTCATGGACATGATGCCTATATACATGATCATGCCTAGATATTCTCATAATTATTCACTTTTCTATCAATTGCTCGATAGTAATTTGTTCAGTCATCATAATACTTTATGCTATCTTGAGAGAAGCCACTAGTGAAATCTATGGCCCCCGGTTCTATTCTCCATCATACAAGTTTCCAATCTATTTTGTTTTGCTATCTTTACATTCAATCTATATCATAAAAATACCAAAAATATTTATCTTATTATTATTATCTCTATCAGATCTCACTCTTGCAAGTGGCCGTGAAGGGATTGACAACCCCTTTATCGCGTTGGTTGCGAGGTTCTTATTTGTTTGTGTAGGTACGAGGTGACTCGCGCGTAGTCTCCTACTGGATTGATACCTTGGTTCTCAAAAACTGAGGGAAATACTTACGTTGCTTTACTGCATCACCCTTTCCTCTTCAAGGGAAAACCAACGCAGTGCTCAAGAGGTAGCAGGAACGGCGGGCGCGGCGAAGTAGCAGCGGACCGTGGCGGAAAACCGAGCGCGCGTGGGGCTCCTAGGGAGCGCGGGCGTATGTAGGCAGCGGTGGGGCGCCGGCGTTGGTGAAACAAGATGCGGGCGGTGCGGGCGCAGGCCAAATGAGGGGCACGACCAGTGAATGAGGCACACGGGCGCGAAGGCGGTCACGGCAGAGGGAAGAAGAAGCAGAGCAACTGCAGCAGGGGCAAGGCGCGGGCCAGAGGAGGGAGCAGCGGGACGGCACGGAGACAGGCGCAGAGGCGGGGCCGTGGCGGTGCACAGTGAGCAGGAGAGACGGGGTCAAGCGGGCGCGGCCACGCGCCGAGCACGGACGGCGCGAGCGTGCATGTGCGCGGCCGGAGCGCGGGGAAGAGGAGAAGGAGGGGGTCCTCATGGGGGTTGTAGGGGACTGGGCAGCGAGGCGTGGGGAGGACGACGGGGACGACCCGGGGACATTGGGGGAGGCAGTCCGGCAATGGCGATGTGGTTCTGGTGATGGGGTCGAGCGGCGGGCGAGGCAGTCCGGCACGACGAGGCGGTGGCGGTTCTCGAGCGACGGCGTTAACGGGATCCCGATCCAGATCGGATCGGGGGAGTGTGGGGAATATGGGCTAGGGTTCGATGGGAGTGGGGGGTTAAGCAGGGGTAGGGTGGGCCGGTCGGGTGGCCTGGTTGCCTAGTTGGGCCGAATGGCCAGGAGGTGGTTTCCTTTCCTATTTTTTCTTTTCTGTTTTGCCTTTTTCTTTTTATTTATTTTTCCTCACTCTTTTCTTTTAGTTTTCTATTTGATTATAGTTTTGTAAAATACCAAACTTTTACCTAATTTAGTTTTAATAAACATGCCACTGCCCCAATAGTTTTGGGCAATTAAATAACTTAATTAATATTTTATTAATTGAAAAAGGCATTTATTTATGTGTCTAAGCTGCAGTTTTATTTAAGTAAGGGCATTTAAATATTTTATAAAAAATTGATTCCTTTACCAATAAGCCTTTGCATTTATTTTTCACACTTAGAACATTTTAGTTTTAATGTTTGAGAACTTTTAGGGTTTGGCTTTAGTTTAAATTTGAATTTGAATTCCGCTTGAATCAACGTGAGTTTAATTAACGGCAATCGTGGTGATGTGGCATCATTAGCAGGGAATTACTGTAACTTAATTATCCGGGCGTCACAATTCTCCTCCACTACAAGAAATCTCGTCCCAAGATTTAAGAGGCGTAAGGGGGGAGGCTCTGGTTAGGAAAGTCTAGTGAGTGTTCTCGGTTTTAGTTGCTCTCCTCGAAGTGGTCGATCCATAACGCTGATGTCTTCATACTTCAGCCTGAGGCCATCATGATGAAGTCGGCATCCTTTCTTCGGGAACTCCATCATACTTACGAAAAGGATAAGGGGTAGCTTTGGAAGAACGGAACTCTACAAGGTGGCTATCTGGTTTATAACTCAGGGAATGTGGTAGAAAGTAACCCTCAAGTTTAAACTTATGAAATATCGAGAGCAAAGTAAGAAGGTACAATAAGAAGTTTCAAGCGGGTAGGCAATCGTTCTATGCATGACACAGGGCGAGAAAGGGGCTCAAAGCAACATAAATAAGTATTGTGCCTAATACCATAATTGATGATCTCTCGGAAGGTGGCTTATGAATTACATATGAGGCCACACGCGAGGAATAACTATGGAAACAGGGGGTGTACATGTGAGTTAGGTTTCGATCCTGTGGAACTTTGAGTTATGGGCCCACCATGTGGTTAAAAGTAGGAAGGGCGTTGACATCTTGCACGGTCATGATAGCAAGACATGTCAGAGTGTAGCCTATTAGTTATGTCGACAACAACATCGGTACCAAGGGCGAGGGACGAAGAGAACCATTCTCCTGCTCGTTGAACGAGGCAGACCAATAGGCAAAATTCTCGTCCATCGGTGGTTACCGAGATGTCATCAACATTAGTAACAGGGTCTTGCCAACAGAATTGTACACCGAGGTGTTTACATAAGCAGGAGAATATTACTGCTTAGATCATATAGATCACAAGAAAGGTTAAACCAAACAATGGAAAGGAAAATATTATTATCAGATTGAACAGAACAATGGAAGGGAAAATGTGTTTAAACACATATTTCAGGGGTGTATCCTTTCCAAGGACAAGCAGAGCATGATATCGGTGAGAGGATATAAAGTAGAAAACCCTTTAGTTAATGGGAGAGAAATTTCAGGACATTACTCATAAAACAGTGTTTGGATAATTGAGCAAGAAACATTTAACATTGGGCTTCAAATGTTCTTGTTGAAAATCAGAGTACCACAGACATGCTTCGAGATAGCATTGACATGGTCGTCAAGCAAAGATCAAACTTCGGATAAATGAAGGATCCATCAGGAACAACTTGTAGAATAAGTCTTACAATTTACTCAGGGAAGAATGGATAATCTTGCTAAAAAAGAAACTGTAACAATAGATCCTCCGACCAGGTGTGCTAGGCATGACATCACCTTATTCTAACTCTGGGGAATATGTCCCAACCATGATATTTGACCGAGATTCAGATCTGATTGGTGTTAGGATACCTCAGACTCATGATGCTTGACAAGAAAAGGGTGCGACACAAATTGACGAGATGGCATCGAAGATTCTCTAGAAATGAACTATGGAAGTGAGTTCCGAAACAAGAGTTCATGATTAAACTAAGGAGAGGATGAGGAGGTGGCGTATGGACTTGGCGACAACTCATCGATATTTCCAAAAAGATGGATCTCCACAATTATGTGAACGAGGAGATAACATTTATCAGATCAAATGATATAATGATGTATGCTTGATGGAACATACACAATTAATCATTGGTTGAAAGGTGCACCCGAAATATGGGTTGGGTTGCATGACCAAGGTCGGAATATCGATTTAGCAACCAGCACACTAAATTGGAATTATTGTCCATTAACTCCAAAGCAATAGGGTTGCTAGAAATACAAAAGTCTCACAACAGAGTCCATTTATTGGTTATCCGGTTGGAAGCACCGCGGGGACCAAGAAAAGAATGGTGATGGCGAGAAGCATCACTGTACCAAGAATTCTTAAGAGGTGGTGAAATTCTCATAACATCCTTGACATAAAATACAGTAATACTTCAAGGTAGGACATAATACAAGCTGGATAGTGAGGAACTCAATGTACAACACAAAACAGGAACAAGTTTGTGCTGGGGTGGGGGGGAGGCAAGAATGTTGCTGATGATAACACAAATCATCGGGGGGCAAGGATGGTATTTCTCATCATGAATTTTATTGATATCCTGGAAGAACCTAGAATGTTGATGATGATCATGACACCTTTGTTGAGAGATTTCATGAAGATGTAATCGATCGGCGATGACATCAAGTCAAAGGAATGATGAAGCGAAAAGTTATTGGAACCAAGGGTACGACACAAACTTGAAATCAAGCCTGCTGTTTAAGGCTGATATGAAGAGGAAGATTGATGTCAGGTTAGCTCATCGTCGAAAAATGTGCTCCGGAAAGAAGGACCAGGTAGCACAGTTAAAATTTAGCACAATAATGATATAGCCGATCAGGTTAGAAATGACTTGAAGGATTATTAAACTCGTAAGCAATGAAAATTACTTAGAGTAATTGAATCGGAGGGCGGAATCGATTCACTTATCGGTGTTCTCGAGTGAAATAACTCAGAACCCGGGGAAATCTAAAATCGGTGAGAAGCAATAGTAGATGATGACTCATAGGAAGCAACATAGTTCTTTGATATTCTCGAGATCCTGGAGGGTATTACTCGAAGGAAGATCGACATAGGGGTTGCGGAGATGTATTGATCTGCAGAAGACAAGTGTTTTCACTTGCCTGAGAAATGGAATCAAGGAGAAAATATGGTCGGAACCACGATTGGAAAGGATCAATTCACAAATACGAGATGATATGATATCTAGGAAATAGTTGTTATTACGAGAAGCTTACATAATAGGATCTACATCGTGTCCATGGGCATGAACACAAGTTCAAGGTCGACTCCCACTTCTTCAATGTATATCCTTCCATTCACCTCTCACTTTTCGAAAATGACATTAGTTGTTTAGAGTTTTACCTGGTGCAACACAAGATAAGGATGACCCGTGAAATCTTTTGGGTTCACACAGATTAAGGAAGGCATAGGTTCAACCCATCGGGGCATCTTAGGAACATATACCACAAACTTTAGAGTAATAAATACAAGCTCAAAAGTAGAGCATGGTTTAGAAAGCAGAGGATACAATTTACCAAAGGCATTATGTATCTGAGGAAAGGATCACAAGGTTATCGAATAAGAAGGACAGTGTCGGATAAAATCCAACAAAGGATCTGATAGTCCATAACGGAAGTGATGTGAGCATCGGCACACAACCATAGGAAGAAACAATGCAAAGGCATTGCGTTATAGAAACAACTGACTAATTCAAAGCTCAAATGTAAAGGTATTATGATTTCCGATTCAAGGAATCAGAAGCAAACACTCTGATTAAGGATGGTTAAGCTGAATAGACTTAGGGGTACAATTGATGACAATTTGATTGGTCGAAATCCAACTCATGTTTAAAATGACATCTGGGCCAGAAGGAGGAATTCTAGGAGCTGATTAAGGATTAAACATATCGAATCAACTGACTCAAAATGATAATGACAAAGGATGTCAATAATATTACTAGACTTATGAGATTAACCATAATGCAAGCAACAACAATTTCAACAGCAATGGCTGCTGAGGATTTTCGGAAGATCGAATGGTATTTCGAAAGTTTGTGAAATACATGAATCAACTAGGGATGAGCGGATAGTCGGTAAGTGCAAGAAATTATCTGTAGGGGTATTCAGGTGGCAAAGAACTGCAAGGCAGTAGGCACAAAGTATTCTAGGGGTATCTTGTAATAACAAGATCGACTAGGAATAAAAGTAAGAATGATAGGTGTAAGTATTTATCAATAGGGATATTTCGGTGGTAGGGAATTGCAAAAGCAATAGGCACAAGGTCTTGAGAGAATATCGTAGACTATCTTAGGAATCTTCTGGTGCAGCTGGCGATCATCTGTAATAAGGGGCTCTTCGGGTGGATGTGATCACGAGATCCTAAAGTTAGATTTTAGCAAAATCATTTAAGCTGAATAGTAGAGAGATCAGAGTCCCAGAGTATAGATCGAGAAGTAAAAGATCCTAATACCACCCAAATGCTGACGTGGGCCCGTAAGGCACACAACCATGTTAGTAAAAGTTTTGCAATGTCTAGACTCAACTTCTGCCAAGGAGTGTGCAAGGGGGATTCCTACAGGCAGTCGGCTCTGATACCAACTTGTGACGCCCTCGATTCAATCATTCACTAATCATACACGGAAATGTGTACGATCAAGATAAAGGACTCACGGGAAGATATGACAACACAACTCTAGACACAAATTAAAATAATACAAGCTTTATATTACAAGCCAGGGGCCTTGAGGGCTCGAATACAAACAAGTCAGCGGAAGCAACATTATCTGAGTACAGACATGAGTTAAACAAGTTTTCCTTCAGAAGGCTAGCACAAAAGTAGCAATGATCGAAAAGTCAAGGCCTCCTGCCTGGGACCTCCTAACTACTCCTCGCAGTTGAACTCCACATAGAATCATCCTCGGAATTCTTTGGCTCCTGGACTCCATCATATGTTCACAGTAACCGGGAAAAGGGGAAAACGAAGTTGGAAAGCAACCGTGAGTACTCATCCAAAGTACTCGCAAGCAAGGATCTACACTACATATGCATTGGTATCAATGAAATGGGTAGTATATGTGGACTAACTGCAGAATGCCAGAATAAGAGGGGGATAGCTAGTCCTATCAAAGACTACACTTCTGGAAGCCTCCATCTTGAAGAATATAGAAGAGAGTAGATGGTAAGTTCACCAAGTATCATCATATAGCATAATCCTACCCGGCGATCCTCCCCTCATCGCCCTATGAGAGAGCGATCACCGGGTTGTATCTGGCACTTGAAAGGGTGTGTTTTATTAAGTATCCAGTTCTAGTTGTCATCAGGTCAAGGTACAACTCCAGGTCGTCCTTTTACCAAGGGACATGGCTATTCGAATAGATAAACTTCCCTACATGGGTGCATCACATAACCCAACACGCTCGATCCCTCTGGCCGGACACACTTTCCTGGGTCATGCCTGGCCTCGGAAGATCAACATGTCACAGCCCTACCTAGGCACAACAGAGAGGTCAGCATGCCGGTCTAAATCCTATGCGCGCAGGAGTCTGGGCCGATCCCCTGTTACACACATGCACGTTGCGAACGCGGCCGATGAGCAGACCTAGCCTCCCTTATACAAGAGCAGGCGTTCCAGTCAAACCCGGCATGTGCCGCTCAGTCGCTGACGTCAAGAAGGCTTTGGCTGATACCAAGCCGTCGAGTGCCCATAACTGTCCCCGCGTAGTTGGTTAGTGTGTATAGGCCAGTTAATTGATTTAACCGCGGACGCCGACCAGGGCCAGGCCCACCTCTCTCCTAGGTGGTCTCAACCAGCCATGTCGCTCTGCCACAAGTAACAGTCGGGGGCCGTCGGGAACCCACGCCGACCACTACCTGGATGGAACCACCTATCCCTTCAGCCCCCACATCAGAATCACTTGCGGGTTCTCTACGAGCCGGCCCGACTTTAGTCACCATATGTATCACATATTATGTATATAAGTATATATCCGTGATCAACTCCCAAGTGATCACGACCCGATAGTATAGCATGGCAGACGGGCAAGAATGTAGGGCCACTGATGGAATACTAGCATCCTATACTAAGCATTTAGGATTGCAGGTAAAGGTAACAACAGTAGTAGCAAAGACAGGCTATGCATAAGAATAGGATTAACCAAAAACAGTAACATGCTACACTACTCTAATGCAAGCAGTAGAGGGAAGGAATAGGCGATATCTAGTGATCAAGGGGGGGGGGCTTGCCTGGTTGCTCTGGCAAGGAGGGGTCGTCAATAACGTAGTTGATTGGGGCACCGACAGCGGCGTCAGTCTCGTAGTCTACCGGAGGGAAGAGGGGGAAGAAACAATGAATATGTCACATCCCTAGTTCTGGTTTGCTCTGGGCTAGCTAGTCATGCGTGCATCATGTTTAAATTTCAATGAATTTGAAATGGGGACATGTGAAAGCCTCAGAAATCATTTTTGAAAATGACCAAGATAAAAATTGCTTCAAATAGGTCCAAGAAAATGTTCATGATTATCTCTGAAAATATTGGCCAGAGGTAAAATTCAAACCAATATTTTTAGGAGCTCATAAATATTTATTCTGGGCATTTGAAGCTAATGCAATAACTATTTGCGTTGTATTTGTATTTGCTATATATTGAATATGTGTCCAATAATTTTGAGAAATTGTGAGGGGCTTTGGAATAACCCCTTTAGTCCCTGCAAAATTATCAGAAGAAAGCAAAATGGTTTAGTGCTTAAAACTAAATCAAAACAAATAACAAAAAAGGAAAACAGAAAACAGAAATGAAAAAGAGTCTTACCTGGGCCACTTACCTGGTGACCCAGCTGCTCTGGCCCAGTGGGCCGGCCAAGCCGACTAGCCAACGCTAGTCATCCCCTTCCTCGCGCCAGGAGGACAGGGGCACGCACCCGGCGTGTGCGGCCACGCGCCCCGGCCGCCTCCTGCTTGCCGCTTCCCCCTGGACGCCCGGAGACGCCGCACCCCCCCGGACCCCTCGTTCACTCTCTCCCTCGCCTCCCTCTCTCGTTCCTTGTAACGCCCCGGATACAACTTTCCATATTTGTAACTCCGACTCTTGCCTTTTCCGGAGATGCGATATGATTTTCCCATCGTGGTTGGGTTCTGTCTTTGTTTTGCATTTTGCCCATGTCATGCATTTCATATCATGTCATCATGTGCATCGCATTTGCATACGTGTTCGTCTCTTGCATCCGAGCATTTTCCTCGTTGTCCGTTTTGCAATCCGACACTCCTACGTCCTCTGACGCCCCCTTTCGTCTATTTTAGTGAGAGGGTGTTAAACTTTCTCTGAATGGACCGAGATTTGCCAAGCGGCCTTGGTACACCACCGGTAGACTGCCTGTCAAGTTTCGTTCCATTTGGAGTCCGTTTGATACTCCAACGGTTAACCGGGGAACATCAAAGGCATCATGTGTGTTGCATCCCAACACCCCTCCAAAGTGGCCCAATAACCCATCGAAAACCCCTCCATCCTCTCGGTCGTTCGATCACGATCGCGTGGCCGAAAACCGCACTCCATTTGGACTATCCTAGCTCCCTCTACCTATATATTTGCACCTCCCTCCGAAATTTGCGGTCTAACCCTAGTCTTCTTCCTCCACCGCGCATCCGGACACGTCCGTGCCGCGCCGGACATGCTCACCACCACCGCCATGTTGCTCCAGCCAATCGGGGACGCCACGTCACCGCTGCCACCACTCTCATCGAATCCTGTCGCGCCACCTCACCACGCGCCCACTTCCCCGACGCACGGCCCGCGGAGCCCATTGCGGGCCCGGACGGGCCCGAACCGCCACCGCCCGCTCATCCATGCTCCGCCGCCCACTCCACCGTGCGCCGTCGCCCGCTCCGGCTCACGACCTCGCTGGCGACCGGCGCCTCCCTGCGCCAGAGAACCGCCGCTCCGCCACCTCACCAGGACCGCGCCGCCGCTGCATCGTTCCCAGCCATCGCGCCACCCGGGCAGCTCTGCGCTCGGAGCCCCATTGACCCCGCCTTCACCGGATCCGGTGAGAGTCCGGCCAGATCCGCCCGTTCCCGTTGCCGGCCGGCCAAATCTGCTGCGTGCCGCCGCCCTTGCTGCCTGCCGTCGGCGCCTCCATGGCCTCCTCTCGCTCGAGTTCGAGGAGGAGGATGAGGAGTTGCCCGATCCCACGTCCGGCCTCGGGTGGGCCACGGCCTCGTCGCCGGCCCGCCTTGCCTTTTCCCTTCCTGGGACGAAGCCCATGGTGAGATACCCCTCTAAAGCCTGCCCGTGCGCATTTTTATCTATTTGTCACTCGGTGTAATTTCTGCTAAGTCCCTAAAGTCACATGTTCTGTGCTATCTTTGACCTACTGTAACTTCATGCTTATAGGTCCATTTTGTGCGTGTGTTATATCAAAATGTTCATCAGGATGTGCTCTTCATTTTGTTCCATTGTGCCATGGTTGTTTGATTCCAGATTGATGCCCACATCATTGATGCAAGAGTGCTACAAAATGTTAGGTTCTGATTCTTATCAGATTATGAGCATTTGTCATTTTTGCTACATTTATTGTGTGCTGCATATGGGCATGAGCTCTACATGTGTTTTGGGCTATGCCATGCCATCTTTATAGGGGTGTATGCCATGTATTTTTGTGATCAATGTGGTGACTAGCACATGCATGCAAAGTAGCTCTCGTGATATTGCTGATTTCAGAGACTTAGAGTTTTCACTAAGTCATTGCTCTGCTGTTATTTTTATGCCATGTATTCATGTTGCTTCAATGAGACACATGCTTTATTTCAGTTGCTTCAGTAAGGATGCTTTGGACATATGGTCATGATCTATCCATTCATGCCCCTGTTTGCATTTATGGAGTGCCCTAGCATGTTTAAATCTTGCTCTACTTTTTCTATAAAATTTTCCTGGCAGATTTTTTACGTGTTAATCAATTTTGCCAAGGTTGTTGTAGTTGATCCATGGATGCTATGAGCTTGTTCTTTCTTTGGTTAGATTTATGAACTTGTCTTCTTTCTGGTAGTATGCTTAGCATGTCATGCAATGCCTTGTGTTGAGTGCATCGAGCTTGCAAACATGCCTTCATAATTCTGTTGATGCCATGTCCAGTTTTCTGCTAAGTCTGAATCTGTTAACGAAACTTTCTATGTTTACATGGGTGCCATCATATCTTCTGATCCTTTTTGGCTTATGGTCAGTAAGGGACTTTTGTTCTATGCTTTGAGTAGATTCATGCCATGCCTTGTATTGCTATGATATGTTCATGTAGCATGTTGTTATCTTGTTCTAAACATTGCTTCCTGATGTTAATTCCTGGCATGTTGTTATTTTTACTAAGTCTGTGATGCGGATATCTTTTGCGCTTTTGCCATGCTTGTTTGAACGTGCTCTTGTGTGATTTAGCCGTAGCTCAGTGTTCTTCTTTTGTCAAGAATCTTGAGTAGATCCCTTCCATGTGCTTTGTTGCTATGTTAGAGTGTAGTAGCTTAGTTTCTTGTTGCATTTTAGATGGCATCGTGCTGTTAATCATAGAATTGTGCCATTCTTGTTTTGCTTGCCATTTGCAAACGGTGCCTCCGATTCCGATGATCTTTATATCGATTTCGACTGAAATCAACTCATCTTTTCTGCGGCACACTTGGTTTGCCAAGTTGATGCCTGGTTCAATCTTTTCCTTCCGGAGCATGCATATGCATTGCATATCACATCCCGCATATCATGCCATGTTTTGCATCATGTTGCTTGCGCATTGCACCGTGGTTGATTGTTTGTTCTTTTGCTTGTGGTCTTTCTTTGGGTAGAGCCGGGAGACGATTACGTGTTCGAGGAACCCGTTGAGTACGCTTACGAGGATCAAGCTTTCGTCAACTCGGAGAACTTTGCAGGCAAGATGACCATACACTCGAAATCACTTCTATCTTTGCTTGCCAGTTGTTAGCTCTATTGCTATGTCACGATACCTACCACATTCTATATCATGCCTCCCATATTGCCATGTCAAGCCTCTAACCCACCTTTCCTAGCAATCCTTTGTTTGGCTATGTTACCGCTTTGCTCAGCCCCTCTTATAGCGTTGCTAGTTGCAAGTGAAGATGGATTTTGTTCCTTGTTGGAACATGTTTATTGTTGGGATATCATTATCATATCTTGTTTACTTTAATGCATCTATATACTTGGTAAAAGGTGGAAGGCTCGGCCTTATGCCTGTTGTTTTGTTCCACTCTTGCCGCCCTAGTTTCCGTCATACCGGTGTTATGTTCCTTGATTTTGCGTTCCTTATGCGGTTGGGTTATAATGGGAACCCCTTGACAGTTTGCCTTGAATAAAACTCCTCGAGCAAGCAACCTTGGTTTTACCATTTTCCACCTAAGTCTTTTTCCCTTGGGTTCTGCAGAGTCAAGGGTCTTCTTTATTTTAAACCCCCGGGCCAGTGCTCCTCTGAGTGTTGGTCCAAAACAGAGCCACTTGCAGCGCCACCTCGGGGAAACTGGAGGGTTGGTTTTAGTTGTACGTAGTGTTCATCCGATGTGCCGTGAGAATGAGATATGTGCAGCTCCTATCGGGATTTGTCGGCACATCGGGCAGCTTTGCTGGTCTTGTTTTACCATTGTCAAAATGTCTTGTAACCGGGATTCCGAGTCTGATCGGGTCTTCCTGGGAGAAGGAATATCCTTCGTTGACCGTGAGAGCTTGTGATGGGCTAAGTTGGGAAACCCCTGCAGGGTTTTGAACTTTTGAAAGCCGTGCCCGTGGTTATGGGCAGATGGGAATTTGGTAATATCCGGTTGTAGAAAACCTAACATTTAACTTAATTAAAATGAATCAACCGCGTGTGTAGCCGTAATGGTCTCTTTCCGACGGAGTCCGGGAAGTGAACACGGTCTCGTGTTATGCTTGAACGTAAGTAGCTTTAGGATCACTTCTTGATCATTATAGCTTCTCGACCGTGCTTTGCTTCTCTTCTCACTCTGTTTGCGTAAGTTAGCCACCATATATGCTAGTGCTTGCTGCAGCTCCACCTCACTACCTTTTCCTGCCCATAAGCTTAAATAGTCTTGATCGCGAGGGTGTGAGATTGCTGAGTCCCGGTGACTCACAGATTACTTCCAAAACCAGAAGCAGGTGCCGATGATACCGGTGCAGATGACGCAACCGAGCTCAAGTGGGAGCCCGCTGAAGATCGTGTTTGTTGTGTTGTTTCGTTTCTAGTTGATCAGTAGTGGAGCCCAGTTGGGGCGATCGGGGATCTATGCATTTGGGGTTGTCTTTCTTTATTGGGTTCCGTAGTCGGACCTTGATTGTATTCTGGATGCTGTAATGCTATATTTATGTATTGTGTGAAGTGGTGATTGTAAGCCAACTCTTTATCCCTTTCTTATTCAGTACATGGGATGTGTAAGGATTACCCCTCTTGCGACATGCCTACTATGCGGTTATTCCTCTAAGTCGTGCTCCGACACGTGGGAGATATAGTCGCATCGTGGGTGTTACAAGTTGGTAATCAGAGCCTTCCCCGACTTAGGAGCCCCCTGCTTGATCGAATCGCTGGCGTTGTTGAGTCTAGAAAAATGTTTTGAGTCTTATAGGATTATATATATATCAGAGAGTAGGATTCTTTTACTCCTCAGTCCCTTCGTCGCGCTGGTGAGGCCTCCTGACGTAGAGTTTTGACTCTTCTCTACTCTAATTTCACGGAAAAAATTTAGGATCACACGGGTATCTTGGAATCGTTCCGATGGTTTTGTGACGAGAACATTGTTCTTAGTGCCTCATGATATTTATGGGTTGTGGCAGTGTCCCGGGGGGTTGAGCTCCGAGGTGTTGTCGTCACAATTTTATCGTTGCAGTTCTGGAATACCTGAGTTTCGCCGACATTGAAAATCTCTTTTATGCAGTTGTTGGTGAGATAACCTCGACGCCACCCAGTACTGGGGTGCGAGTTCGGGGTTATTGCCATATCTCGTATAACGGATGGTTTTCGAAGGTTGAGGTAAATGATTTCCGAAGGTTTGTTGGTTATGTGTTGAAGGATGGATACAGCTGGATGTAGGATTTGCTAGCTTTGGGTGAGATATTATGCTTCCCCTGTATCCCCAACACCCGATTACATAACCGGAAAGTTTCGGGAGTTTATAAGTGGGAATTCAAGTATCTCGTAGGATATCCTTCCAACAGACACATGATACGATATGTGATCTATCATACGTTTGTTTCCGGCTTATTTTGCAAGTCAATCCTTGTTTTGTTTTGAGTTGTGGTATTCGAGTTGCTTCAATGTCAAGTGTTGATTACATACCTTTCCTAAATGGTGTTCTCATATTCCTATGTGAATACAAATCCTTCTTGATCATCGAGTGTGTCATGTCAATTCTTTCCAACCGGTGTGCTCCTCTTTAGGTGGATCCAATCTTTTCATCATTCACAAGATCAACTCTAAGTTTCTCAACGGTGTTTGTTTCATCCGTCCGAAGTTGTCCTTGTTTTTTCCCACCCTCCCACCCTTTTTCTTCAAGGACTCAGATTTCTTAATCAAGTACCCATCTTATTGATGTGAAGTCTCTCCATTCCTTTCTGTCAATGTTCTTACCCGGTGGTTCTCATGAAGATGCTCTACAAGTTCATCATTCTTCGTTCTTTTCCTTCTCTGGTGGTTTCAATGCAAGCTTTCGTTGTT
This sequence comes from Triticum urartu, assembly GCF_003073215.2. Taxonomy (NCBI): domain Eukaryota; kingdom Viridiplantae; phylum Streptophyta; class Magnoliopsida; order Poales; family Poaceae; genus Triticum; species Triticum urartu. The sequence goes on along the minus strand of NC_053027.1, from coordinate 229,250,123 downwards.
GATCATATCTTTTTCTTTGGTTCGCATGATTTCCATGTTGGAAGTTCTTATCGAAGAATCTCTTATTTATTCACCTCTCGCTATCCATTTGCTCCGGAGTACTGAAGATATCTCGAAAGATTCACGTTTTCCATTGCTAATTCGTTCAAGATATCTCAAGGTTGTTATCTCTTTCGAGCCATTTAATTCAACCGGCGCAATCTCTCTTTTAAATCGTTCACCGGTGTTTCTTTTGAGTGGGCCCATAACCCACAGGTGTTTTCCCATGATCTTACCTGACTCTTCTAATCTTCCCGGAGTTACTTTCAAATTCTTTTCCAAGCTTGATGTAAGAATGAATTGTCATTAGTCAAATGTCTTTTTTCAAGATCTTTCAAAGTCTTTTCTTCTTTGGATCAACCTCTCCTCTTTTAGTCATTCCGGAGTGCCTCAACAATTCTTGATGGTGTTTCTCGTTGTCATTCTCAGATTTGAAGACAGAAGAAGTGTTTCCTCTAAATCTCATGCCTTCTCTAGAGGATTCTCAGTTCAAGCGTGATGCCATCCTCTCATAATTTTTTCGATTGTGAGAATTATTTTCACCCATCTGGAGCAGTTCAGGAGTCTTTTCAGTCTGATTCTCTGGAGGCCATCATTTTAGAAGATTTATTCATTCTCAGCTTTCAGCTCTCGCTCTCCAAATCTTACCGGTGATTCATCTCTTTTCTTTGTTCTTTTTCAATTCTTACAGTGGTTCGTTCAAGATTTCTCTTCCTTCATTATCATATCAATTCATTCGTTGTTTCAATCCTACCGGTGGATCCATCAAGATCTTATTCAAGTTTGCGCTATATCTCTCATCAATCCTTTCCAACGGGAATAAGTAGTATGCCAAATCCGCTTCTTGTCATCAATTTAAATTGGTGAAGGATACGCATAACATAATTCTTATTCTTGCTTCGTCCAAGTGATCAATTCCTTCCTTCGGAATTTGTTCAGGATGAATAAATTCTCGTTTTCAAGTGTTTCATCTTTTCTTTTCCCGGAGTTCCAACCTCTCTAAGTTATATAATCACGAAGATCCATGCAATCATTGCAAGGCTTAAATCTTATTATTTTCATCCTTCATTTCGCTAGATCATTCTTTTATTACTGGAGTTCTTCATGGAGGTTCTACATGGTGGTTCGTCAAGGATTCTTTTCATCTCTTCATTGTTCCCTATTCAATCATTGTTTTTGGTGGCAGAATTTCACTTCAAATTTTTGATATATTGTCCATAAGCCCACTACAAGCTTATTATTTTCGTTGTTGATTTCCCAACAACCCCGTGCAATCCTTCCTTGCAACGATGCTTTCCAAGTTCATTTGTTGTAGAAGTTGTCATTTTCTTCTCCATTCTTTTGTTCCGACGATCTACCTTTGATTCCTTCATCCGGAGGCATTGTGATGTTGCTCTTTTCTCTCATCATATCGAATGGTGAGGATTGCGTTCTTTTCATGTTTATCCATTTAACCGGAGTGTTGTGTCCCTTTGCTCAAGTTCTTTTCTACTTATCAAGTGTTGCATCTCTTTTCAACCGGAGTGTTCTCCAAATTTTTTCTTCCTTGTTCCTCTTTTCTAATGGAGTGTTTTCAGCTTTGTTCATCTCCATTGTATTCCTTTCTCGAAATTGGTTGACCTATCAAGGTTCTTTGGTTTCACTCGTTTGTCAAAGAAGCAACTTTGTTTTACCTCTTATATTCCACTTCCGTTTTCCCTGAGGTGCCATCCTAGATCTCGGGACGAGATCCTCCTGTAGTGGTGGAGTGTTGTAACTCCCCGGATACAACTTTCCATATTTGTAACTCCGACTCTTGCCTTTTCCGGAGATGCGATATGATTTTCCCTTCGTGGTTGGGTTCTGTCTTTGTTTTGCATTTTACCCATGTCATGCATTTCATATCATGTCATCATGTGCATCGCATTTGCATACGTGTTCGTCTCTTGCATCTGAGCATTTTCCCCGTTGTCCGTTTTGCAATCCGACACTCCTATGTCCCCCGGCGCTCCCTTTTGTCTATTTTCGTGAGCGGGTGTTAAACTTTCTCGGAATGGACCGAGATTTGCCAAGCGGCCTTGGTACACCACCGGTAGACCACCTGTCAAGTTTCGTGCCATATGGAGTCCGTTTTGTACTCCAACGGTTAACCGGGGAACCGCAAAGGCCTCGTGTGTGTTGCAGCCCAACACCCCTCCAAAGTGGCCCATTAACCCATCCAAAACCCCTCCATCCTCTCGGTCGTTCGATCACGATCGCGTGGCCAAAAACTACACTCCATTTGGAATCTCCTAGCTCCATCTACCTATATACTTGCACCTCCCTCCGAAATTCGCGGTCTAACCCTAGTCTTCTTCCTCCACCGCGCATCCGGACGCGTCCGCGCCGCGCCGGACATGCCCACCACCTCCGCCACGTCGCTCCAGCCAACCGGGGAGCGCCACGTCACCGCCGCCACCGCTCTCGTCCAATCCTGTCACGCCACCTCACCCCGCGCCCACTTCGCCGCCGCGCGGCACGCGGAGCGCATCGCGGGCCCGCATGGGCCCGAACCGCTACCGCCCGCTCCTCCGCGCTTCATCGCCCGCTCCGGCTCCCGACCTCGCCGGCGACCGCCGCCTCCCTGCGCCAGAGAACCGTCGCTCCGCCGCGTCACCAGCACCGCGCCGCCGCCGCAGCGTTCCCCGCCATCGCGCCACCCGCACAGCTCTCCGCTCGGAGCCCCGTTGACCCCGCCTTCACAGGATCCAGCGAGAGGCTGGCCGGATCCACCCATTCCCGCTTCCTGCCGGCCAGGTCTGCTATGTGTTGCCGCCCTTGCCGCCTGCCATCAGCGCCGCCATGGCCTCCTCTCGCTCGAGTTCGAGGAGGAGGACGAGGAGTTGCCCGATCCCGCGTTCGGCCTCGAGTGGGCCACGGCCTCGTCGCTTGCCCGCCTTGCCTTTTCCCTTCCTGGGCCGAAGCCCATGGTGAGCTACTCCTCTAAAGCCCGCCCGTGCGCATTTTTATCTATTTGTCGCTCGGTGTAATTTCTGCTAAGTCCCTAAAGTCACATGTTCTGGTGCTACCTTTGACCTATCGTAACTTCATGCATATAGGTCCGTTTTGTGCGTGTGTTATATCAAAATGTTCATTAGGATGTGCTCTTCATTTTGTTCCATTGTGCCATGCTTGTTTGAGTCCATCTTGATGCCCAAATCGTTGATGCAAGAGTGCTATAAAATGTTAGGTTCTGATTCTTATCAGATTATGAGCATTTGTCATTTTTGCTACATTTATTGTGTGCTGCATATGTGCATGAGCTCTACATGTGTTTTCGGCTATGCCATGCCATATTTACATGGGTGTATGCCATGTATCTTTGTGATCAATGTGATGACTAGCACAGGCATGCAAAGTAGCTGTCGTGATATTGCTGATTTCAGAGACTTAGAACTTTCACTAAGTCATTGCTCTGCTGTTATTTTTATGCCATGTATTCATGTTGCTTCAGTGAGATACATGCTTTATTTGAGTTGCTTCAGTAAGGATGATTTGGACATATGGTCATGCTCTATCCATTCAAGCCCCTGTTTGCATTTATGGAGTGCCCTAGCATGTTTAAATCTTGCTCTACTTTTGCTATAAAATGTTCCTGGCAGATTGTTTACGTGTTAATCAATTTTGCCAAGGTTGTTGTAGTTGATCCATGCATGCTATGAGATTTTTATTGCTTTGGTTAGCTTTATGAACTTGTATTATTGCTAGTAGTATGCTTAGTTTGTCATGGAATGCCTTGTGTGTTGGGGAACGTAGCAGAAATTCAAAATTTTCTACGCATCACCAAGAACAATCTATGGAGTAATCTAGCAACGAGGGGAAGGAGAGTGCATCTACATACCTTTGTAGATCGCTAAGCGGAAGCGTTCAAGTGAATGGGGTTGATGGAGTCGTACTCGTCGTGATCCAAATCACCGATGATCCTAGTGCCGAACGAACGACACCTCCGTGTTCAACACACGTACAGCCCGGTGACGTCTCCTATGCCTTGATCCAGCAAGGGGAGAAGGAGAGGTTGGGGAAGACTCCATCTAGTAGAAGCACAACGGCGTGGTGGTGGTGGAGGAGTGCGGGACTCCAGCAGGGCTTCGCCAAGCACTACGAGAGACGAGGAGGGAGAGAGGTAGGGCTGCGCCAACAGGGAGAGCAAATCACACGTGTTGGGCAGCTCCATACCTCAAGTATATATAGGGGGAGGGGAGGGGCTGCGCCCCCACCTAGGTTTCCACCCCTAGGGGTGGCGGCCAGCCCTAGATCCCATCTAGGGGGGCGGCCAAGGGGGGGAGAGGGGGGGCGCACCACTAGGTTTCCCACTTTTCCCTTCTCTCTTCGCCTTGGGCCCTGGTGGGAGGGGGGCGCACCAGCCCACCTGAGGCTGGTCCCCTCTCACACTTGGCCCACGCAGACCTCTGGGGCAGGTAGCCCCACCTGGTGGACCCCTGGGACCCTCCCGGTGGTCCCGGTACGTTACCGATAGCACCGGAAACTTTTCCGGTGACCAAAATAAGACTTCCCATATATAAATCTTTACCTCCAGACCATTCCGGAACTCCTCGTGATGTCCAGGATCTCATCCGGGACTCCGAACAACATTCGGTAACCGCATACATACTTTCCCTATAACCCTAGCGTCATCGAACCTTAAGTGTGTAGACCCTACGGGTTCGGGAACCATGCAGACATGGCCGAGACAACTCTCCGGTCAATAACCAACAGCGGGATCTGGATACCCATGTTGGCTCCCACATGTTCCACGATAATCTCATCGGATGAACCATGATGTCAAGGACTTAATCAATCCCGTATACAATTCCCTTTGTCTAGCGGGACGATACTTGCCCGAGATTCGATCGTCGGTATCCCGATACCTTGTTCAATCTCGTTACTGGCAAGTCTCTTTACTCGTTCCGTAACACATCATCCCGTGATCAACTCCTTGATCACATTGTGCACATTATGATGATGTCCTACCGAGTGGGCCTAGAGATACCTCTCCGTTTACACGGAGTGACAAATCCCAGTCTCGATTCGTGCCAACCCAACTGACACTTTCGGAGATACCTGTAGTGAACCTTTATAGCCACCCAGTTACATTGTGACGTTTGGCACACCCAAAGCACTCCTACGGTATCCGGGAGTTGCACAATCTGATGGTCTAAGGAAATGATACTTGACATTAGAAAAGCTTTAGCATACGAACTACACGATCTTTGTGCTAGGCTTAGGATTGGGTCTTGTCCATCACATCATTATCCTAATGATGTGATCCCGTTATCAACGACATCCAATGTCCATGGTCAGGAAACCGTAACTATCTATTGATCAACGAGCTAGTCAACTGGAGGCTTACTAGGGACATGGTGTTGTCTATGTATCCACACATGTATCTGAGTTTCCTATCAATACAATTCTAGCATGGATAATAAACGATTATCATGAACAAGGGAATATAATAATAACCAATTTATTATTGCCTCTAGGGCATATTTCCAACAGTCTCCCACTTGCACTAGAGTCAATAATCTAGTTCACATTGCCATGTGATTAACACTCACAGGTCACATCGCCATGTGACCAACATCCAAGAGTCTACTAGACTCAATGATCTAGTTCACATCACTATGTGATTAACACTCAAAGAGTTCTGGGTTTGATCATGTTATGCTTGTGAGAGAGGTTGTAGTCAACGGGTCTTGCCATATTCAGATCCCTATGTATTTCACAAAACTTTATATCGTAGATGCTGCTGCCACGTTCCACTTGGAGCTATTCCGAATTGTTGCTCCATTATATGTATCCGGTATCTCTACTCAGAGCTATCCGGATAGGTGTTAAGCTTGCATCGACGTAACTCTTTACGTCGAACTCTTTATCACCTCCATAACCGAGAAACATTTCCTTATTCCTCTAAGGATAATTTTGACCGCTATCTGGTGATCTACTCCTAGATCACCTTTGTACCCTCTTGCCAGACATGTGGCAAGTCACACATCTGGTGCGGTACTCAGCATGGCATACGATATAGAGCCTATGACAAAAGCATAGGGGACGACCTTCATCCTTCCTCTTTCTTCTGCCGTGGTCAATCTTCGAGTCTTACTCAACTTCACACCTTACAACTCAGGTGAGAACCCCTTCTTCGACTGATCTATTTTGAACTCTTTCAAAAACATGTCAAGGTGTGCGTTCTTTGAAAGTATCCTCAGGCGTCTTGATCTATTTCTATAGATCTTGATGCCCAATATGTAAGCAGCTTTATCCAGGTCTTCCTTTGAAAAACACTCTTCAAACAACCGTTTATGCTTTCCAGAAATTCTACATTATTTTAGATCAACAATATGTCATCCACATATACTTATCAGAAATATTGTAGTGCTCCCACTCACTTTCTTGTAAATACAAGTTTCTAGCAAACATTGTATAAACCTAAAAGCTTTGATCACTCCATCAAAACATATATTCCGATTCCGAGATGCTTGCTCTAGTCCATAAAAGGATTGCTGGAGCCAGCATACCTTTTAGCATCCTTAGGATCGACAAAACCTTTTATTGTATCACATACAACTCTTCTTACAAAAACTGGTAAGAAAACTTGTTTTGACATCCATCTGTAAGATTTCATAATCGAAAAATACAGCTAATGCTATCATGATTCCGGCAGACTTAAGCAGCGCCACGAGTGAGAAATTCTCATCGTAGTCAACTCCTTGAACTTGTGAAAAGACTCTTTCCCACAAGTCGAGCTTCATAGACGGCAACATTACCACCCACGTCCGTCTTCTTCTTAAAGATCCATTTATTCTCAATGGCTTGCCGATCATCGGCCAAGTCCACCAAAGTCCATACTTTGTTCTGATACATGGATCCTATCTCGGATTTCATGGCTTCTAACAATTTGTCGGAATACGGGCCCACCATCGCTTCTCCATAGCTCGTAGGTTCATTGTTGTCTAACAACATGATATCTAAGACAGGATTACCATACCACTCAGGAGTAGTACATATCCTTATCGACCTATGAGGTTCGATAGCAACTTGGCCCGAAGCTTCATGATCACTATCATTAACTTCCTACTCAACAGACGTAGGCTCCACAAAAAACATCTTTCTGTGTTGCATCACTCTCTGGTTGAAATAAAGGTTCGACAACCTCATCAAGTTCTATCTTCCTCCCACTCAATTCTTTTGAGAGAAACTCCTTCTCGAGAAAGGACCCATTCTTAGCGACAAAAAATTTGCCCTCGGATCTGAGATAGAAGGTATACCCAACTGTCACCTTTGGGTATCCTATGAAGATGTGTTTGTCCGGTTTGGGTTCGAGCTTCTCCGGCTGAAGCCTTAAGCATCGCAGCCCCAAACATTAAGAAACAACAACTTTGGTTTCTTGCCAAACCAATGTTCATACGACGCCGTCTCAACGGACTTAGATGGTGTCCTATCTAAAGTGAATGCAGCTGTCTCTAACGCATAACCTCAAAATGAGAACGGTAGATTGGTAAGAGACATCATAGATCGCACCATATCTCATAGGGTTCGATTACGACTTCCGGACACACCATTACAACTGTGGTGTTCCAAGTGGCTTCAACTGTGAAACAATTCCACAATGTCTTAAGTAATTTTCCAAACTCATAACTCAGAAAATACCCTTTTGATCAGATCGTAGGAACATGATCTTATTGTTATGATGATTCTTAACTTCACTCTGAAATCGCTTGAACTTTTCAAACGTTTCAGACTTGTGCTTCATTAAGTAAATATACCTATATCTACTCAAATCGTCAGTGAAGATGAGAAAATAGCGATATCCACCGCACACTTCAATTCTCATTGGATCACACGCATCAGCATGTATGATTTCCAACAAGTCACTTGCCTGTTTCATTGTACCTGAAAGCGGAGTCTTAGTCATCCTGCCCATGAGGCATGGCTCGCATGTGTCAAGCGATTCAAAATCAAGTGACTCCAAACATCCATCGACATGGAGTTTCTTCATGCATCTTACGCCAATATGACCTAAGCGGCAGTGCCACGAGAAAGTGGTACTATCATTATTAACTCTACATCTTTTGGCGTGAACATGTGTATTACCACGACCGAGATTCAATGAACCATTCACATAGGGTGCATGACCATGAAAGGTATCATTCATGTAAACAGAATAACCATTATTCTCTAACTTAAATGAATGGCCGTATTGCAATGAACATGATCTAATCATATTCATGCTCAACGTAGACACCTGATAACATTTATCTAGGTTCAATACTAATCCCGAAGGCAGATGGAGCATGCGATGGTGATCTCATCAACTTTGGAAACACTTCCAACACACATCGTCACCTCGCCCTTAGCCAGTCTCCGTTTAGTCCATAGCTTTTGCTTCAAGTCACCAGTAATAGCAACTGAACCGGTATCCAATACCCAGGTGCTACCAGGAGTACTAGTGAGGTACACATTAATAACACGTATATACTTTGTTGAAGTTGCCAGCCTTCTTATCTGTCATGCATTTGGGGTAATTCCACTACTAGTGACCGTTCCCCTTACAATAGAAGCACTTAGTCTCGGGTTTGGGTTCAACCTTGGGTTCCTTCACTGGAGCAGCAACTGGTTTGCCATCCATGAAGTTTCCCTTCTAGCCCTTGCCCTTCTTGAAACCAGTGGTCTTGTTAAACCATCAACACTTGATGCTCCTTCTTTGATTTCTACGTTTTGCGGTCTTAAGCACCGCGAACAGCTCCGGGATCAACTCCATCCCTTGCATGTCATAGTTCATCACGAAGATCTAGTAGCTTAGTGATAGTGGCTAGAGAACTCTCTCAATCACTATCTTATCTGGAAGTTTAACTCCCACTTGATTTAAGTGATTGTAGCATCCAGACATTCTGAGCACATGCTCACTAGCTGAGCTATTCTCCTCCATCTTGTTGGCAAAAGAACTTGTGAGAGGTCTCACACCTCTCAACACGGGCATGACCCTGAAATCCCAATTTCAGCTCTTGGAACATCTCATATGTTCTATGTCATTCAAAACATCATTGGAATCCCGATTCTAAGCCGTAAAGTATGGTGCACTAAACTATCAAGTAGTCATCAGGATGTGTCTGTCAGGTGTTCACAACATCCAAAGACGACGTTGTAGGGGTTTGCACATCGAGCGGTGCATCAAAGACGTAAGCCTTCTGTGTAGCAGTGAGGACACTCCTCGGACTACGGACCTAGTCCGCATCAGTGCTTACAATATCTTTCAACTTGGTCTTTCTCTAGGAACGTATTGAAACAGGGAGCTACAACGTGAGCTATTTATCTACAACATATTTGCAAAGACAATTTAGACTATGTTCATGATAATTGAGTTCATTTAATGAACTCCCACTCAGATAGACATCCCTCTCGTCATCTAAGTGAAACATGATCCGAGTCAACTAGGCCGTGTCCGATCATCACGTGAGACGGACTAGTCAACATCGGTGAACATCTTCATGTTGATCGTATCTTCTATACGACTCATGCTCGACCTTTCGGTCTTCCGTGTTCCGAGGCCATGTCTGTACATGCTAGGCTCATCAAGTCAACCTAAGTGTTTTTGCTGTGTAAATCTGGCTTACACCCGTTGTATTCGAACGTTAGAATCTATCACACCCGATCATCACGTGGTGCTTCGAAACAACGAACCTTCGCAACGGTGCACAGTTAGGGGGAACACCTTTCTTGAAATTTTAGTGAGGGATCATCTTATTTAAGCTACCGTCGTTCTAAGCAAATAAGATGTAAAACATGATAAACATCACATGCAATCAAATAGTGACATGATATGGCCAATATCATTTTGCTCCTCTCGATCTCCATCTTCGGGGCTCCATGATCATCGTTGTCACTGGCATGACACCATGATCTCCATCATCATGATCTCCATCATCGTGTCTTCTTGAAGTTGTCTCGTCATCTATTACTTCTACTACTATGGCTAACGCTTTAGCAATAATGTAAAGTAATTACATGACGTTTATGTTGACACGCAGGTCATAAATAAATAAAGACAACTCTTATGGCTCCTGCCGGTTGTCATACTCATCGACATGCAAGTCGTGATTCCTATTACAAGAACATGATCAATCTCATACATCACATATATCATTCATCACATCCTTTTGGCCATATCACATCACAAGGCATATGCTGCAAAAACAAGTTAGACGTCCTCTAATTGTTGTTGCAAGTTTTTACTTGGCTGCTATAGGTTTCTAGCAAGAACGTTTCTTACTACGTTACCCTTGTAGATCGCTAAGCGGAAGCGTTCAAGTGAACGGGGTTGATGGAGTCATACTCGTCGTGATCCAAATCACCGATGATCCTAGTGCCGAACGGACGGCACCTCCGTGTTCAACACACGTACAGCCCGGTGACGTCTCCTACGCCTTGATCCAGCAAGGGGAGAAGGAGAGGTTGGGGAAGACTCCATACAGCAGCAGCACAACGGCGTGGTGGTGGTGGAGGAGCGCGGGCACAACAGGGAGAGCAAATCACATGTGTTGGGGAGCTCCTTACCTCAAGTATATATAGGGGGAAGGGAGGGGCTGCGCCCCCACCTAGGTTTCCACCCCTAGGGGTGGCGGCCAGCCCTAGATCCCATCTAGGGGGGCGACCAAGGGGGGAGACAGGGGGGCGCACCACTAGGTGGGACTTAGGCCCATCTGAGCCTAGGGTTTCCCCCTTTTCCCTTCTCTCTATGCCTTGGGCCCTGGTGGGGGGGGGCACCAGCCCACCTGAGGCTGGTCCCCTCTCACAATTGGCCCACGCAGCCTTCTAGGGCAGGTAGCCCCACCTGGTGGACCCCCGGGACCCTCCCGGTGGTCCCGATACGTTACCGATAGCACCCAAAACTTTTACGGTGACCAAAACAGGACTTACCCAAAGTTTTTACTTGGCTGCTATAGGTTTCTAGCAAGAACGCTTCCTCTTAGCGATCTACAAGGGACCCGATAGTCCGGAGTGTATCCGAATACCCGCTCAATTATATAGAACCGGGGTATGTGTGGAAACCAGGCATAGGGGTCATTAGTGCTCGAACAGACAAGTACCCAACTAGTTATGTTATATTACATGGGTAGTAAGAAACATCTTCCAGGGAGAATAGTTCCGTTAAGGGTTCCTTTCCCTGGGTACGCATGCCCTAAAGTGCATGTCCGGACTGCGAGAGGAGAGGCAGGCAAAAACATTTGGGGGCGCATATGGAAAATAAATAAAAATCATCTTTTTTTCAGCAACCGAATATTCCCTTAAGAACGCTAGCTTTCGGCTTCACCCAGTCTGAGGTACACATCCGGCTGACCCGGCAGTAACAATCGCAGAGGTGCTCCCCTTATGCCCTAGACGAATTAACGGGAACGTAGGGCATAAATACAAGAGCCAGGCAACCCTGCTTGGCCAAAACTTAAGTCATACCGATGCATATAATGGCGAAGAAAAGGTACATGCGGAAGAATAACACATGTGCGGGGCATGAAGCCCAAATAAATAATTAAGCTTCTGTGTAAGAAGCCCCCAGGTATAATGAGCGTGGTTAGCGCGTCAATAGTGTGCAAGCAAGGCACAAGTTGGCCCTTGAAGGCCTTGAGAAAGAATAAAAGAAAGAAAGAGAAAAAAGGCAGATAATGTATATGCAAAAAATGGACAAAGGAAGGAGACGAACATAGAGTCTGGCACTAGGCGTAGAATCTTTGGAGCCTGGCTACGTTCCATGGATTCGGCTCAAGTCGATGCATCCCGCAGACGGTACGCTCCACCGGTCAGAACTTGGTCAATAATGAAGGGACCTTCCCATTTGGGCTCAAGCTTGGTCTTTTTCTTCTCCGGCAGGGGTAGAACTAGCTCGCCAACGTTATATGTTTTGGCCCGTACTTCTCTGCTTTGTATCTGCGAGCCTGTTGCTGATAGAATGCGGAACGGGCTTTTTCTACATCGCGCTCCTCCTCCGGGGTGTCCGGACTGTCCTGCCGATCGAGCTCGGCTTCGCTTTCTTCATACATGCGCACTCGAGGTGAGTCATGAATTATGTCGAAGTGCAGAACCGCCTCTGCGCCGTACACCATAAAGAAGGGTGTGTATCCGGTAGTGGTCCGCAGTCCCCAAAGTACGGAGTCGAGCTCCTCTACCAAGTGCGTGTTAGACTCCTTTAAGGACCACACTAATCTGGGTTTGACGCCGCTCATGGTAAGACCATTTGCTCGCTCAACTTGGCCGTTAGTTTGTGGGTGATAGACAGAGGCATAATCGAGCTTAATGCCCATGTTGCTGCACCAGAGTTTTACCTCATCGGCCGTGAAGTTCGTGCCGTTGTCAGTGATGATGCTGTGGGGGACGCCATAACAGTGTACAACCCCAGATATGAAGTCTATCACCGGTCCGGATTCGGCCGTTTTAATAGGTTTGGCTTCTATCCATTTGGTGAATTTATCCACCATGACCAGTAAGTATTTTTTCTTATGGGTTTCCCCTTTAAGGGGTCCAACCATGTCAAGCCCCCAGACCGCGAAGGGCCAGGTAATGGGGATTGTTTGGAGGGCGGTGGGTGGCATGTGGCTTTGGTTTGCAAAAAGCTGGCAACCGATGCAGCGTTGGACCAAGTCCTGTGCATCTACCCGGGCAGTCGGCCAATAAAAACCTGTACGGAAGGCCTTGCTTACAAGGGCCCGGGCTGCGGCGTGGTGGCCGCCGAGTCCGGCGTGAATTTCTGCCAAAAGCTTCCGCCCTTCCTCTTCGGAGATGCACCTTTAAAGGACTTCGGTAGTGCTTTTTTTATACAGCTCTCCCTCGTGGACCCTGTAGGCTTTAGATCGCTGGACTATGCAACGTGCCTCATTTTGGTCCTTGGGAAGTTCCTGCCTAGTTAGGTAGGCCAGGAATGGTTCTGTCCACGGGGCAATGATGGCCATTATTACGTGGGCTGAAGGTGTTATTTCGGTGGCAGAGCCTCCGATTATGTCAAAGTGTTCGGTATCGGGCATTTTGGCCGGGTCCAGACTATTGTTACCGGTGTCCCCTTCCCATACCACGGATGGCTTAAACAACCTCTCCAAAAAGATGTTGGGGGGGACCGCATCGCGTTTTGCACCGATGCAGGCAAGGATATCCGCCGCCTGATTGTTTTCCCGAGCCACATGGTGAAATTCGAGCCCCTCGAACTGAGTTGACATCTTTAGGACGGCGTTGCGATATGCCGCCATCTTCGGTTCCTTGGAATTGAAGTCTCCATTTATTTGGGATATTGCGAGGTTCGAATCCCCACGCACCTCCAGGCATTGAATGCCCATGGAAACTGCCATCCGAAGACCATGTAATAGGGCTTCGTATTCGGCTGCGTTGTTGGAGTCTGTATACAGTATCTGTAGTACGTATTGAACTGTATCTCCAGTTGGGGACGTCAGGATGACGCTAGCCCCCAGACCAGCTAGCATTTTGGAGCCATCGAAGTGCATGATCCAATTGGAGTATGTGCCATACTCTTTAGCAAGTTCGGCTTCCGTCCATTCGGTGACAAAGTCAGCCAATACTTGCGATTTAATGGCTCGCCGGGGTTTGTATGTTATGTCAAACGGGAGGAGCTCAATGGCCCATTTGGCAATCCGGCCCGTGGCGTCGCGGTTGTTTATAATATCATTAAGTGGCACTTCTGAGGCTACTGTAATTCAACACTCTTGAAATTAGTGTCGCAGCTTCCGGGATGCCATGAATACCGCATAGGCTATCTTTTGATAATGTGGGTACCGTGATTTGCATGGAGTGAGGACATTGGATACATAATATACCGGCTTTTGAAGGGGGAATTTATGTCTGTCCATTTCTCGTTCGACGACGAGCACTGCGCTTACAACCTGATGAGTTGCCACAATGTACAATAGCATTGGTTCGCCGATGTTTGGCGCGGCCAGGATTGGGTTGGTTGCCTGTATGGCTTTTATTTCTTCTAATCCGGCTGTGGCAGCGTCCGTCCACTTGAAGTGTTCGGTGCGCCGAAGGAGGCGATAAAGGGGTAATGCCTTTTCTCCTAAGCGGGAGATAAAGCGGCTTAGAGCCGCCACACATCCGGTTAATTTCTGGATTTGTTTGAGGTCCGTTGGGATAGCCAACTATGATAGAGCTTTGATTTTAGCCGGATTTGCTTCAATTCCTCTACTGGAGACAATGAAACCCAGGAGCTTTCCGGCTGGTACACCGAAAACGCATTTTTCCGGATTGAGCTTGATGTCGTATGTTCGGAGGTTGTCGAATGTGAGCCTCAAGTCGTCTATTAGAGAGTCAACGTGTTTGGTTTTGACGACCACATCATCTATGTATGCCTCTACTGTTTTGCCGATCTGTTTCTCCAGACATGTCTGAATCATGCGCTGATATGTTGCGCCGGCGTTTTTGAGCCCAAAAGGCATTGTGTTGAAACAGAAGGGGTCGTATGGTCTGATAAATGCCGTTGCGGCTTGGTCAGACTCCACCATCTAGATTTGGTGGTAGCCGGAGTATGCGTCGAGGAAACACAATGAATCGTGTCATGTGGTAGCATCGATAATTTGATTGATGCGGGGGAGGGGGAAGGGATCCTTTGGGCAAGCCTTGTTGAGGTCCTTGAAATCGACACATAGGCGCCTCGATTTGTCCTTCTTTGGTACCATCACTAGGTTTGCTAGCCAGTCCGGGTGTTTTATTTCTCTAATGAATCCGGCCCCCAATAACTTGGCTAGTTCCTCTCCCATAGCTTGTCTCTTAGGTTCAGAGAAACACCAAAGAGTCTGCTTGACCGGCTTCAATCCCTTTAGAATATTAAGGCTGTGCTCGGCTAGCCTGCGTGGGATTCCTGGCATGTCTGAGGGGTGCCAGGTGAATATGTCCCAATTCTCGCGCAGGAACTCTCGTAGTGCGGCGTCCACGGTGGGGTTTAACTGTGCCCCGATGGAGGCTGTTTTTGTAGGGTCCGTTGGGTGGACTTGGAATTTGACTATTTCATCCGCTGGTTTAAAAGAGGTGGACTTGGATCTCTTGTCAAGTATCACGTCATCCCTGTCCACTTTGGAGCATAGCGCAGTTAATTCCTCGGCCGAAAGGGCTTCGGATAATGCCTCGAGGGCCAATGCGGCTGTTTTGTTTTCGGCACGGAGTGCTGTGTCCGGATCACTAGCGAGAGTGATGATTCCGTTGGGCCCAGGCATTTTGAGCTTCATGTACCCGTAATGGGGTATGGCTTGGAAGATCGTGAATGCCTCCTGCCCTAAAAGGGCGTGGTATCCGCTACTGAACGGGGCCACTTGGAATGTAATTTCTTAGGACCTATAGTTCTCCGGCGTGCCGAATACCACATCTAGTGTGATTTTCCCAGCACAACATGCTTCCCGACTGGGGATGATTCCTTTGAAGGTTGTGCTGCTTTGCTCAATGCGGTTCTAGTCTATTTCCATTTTTGAAGAGTTTCCTCATAGATGAGGTTTAATCCATTGCCGTCGTCCATGAGTACTTTGGTGAGTCAAAAGCCGTCCACAATTGGACTGAGGACCAGTGCAGCCGGTGCTCAGGCTGTTCGGAATTTAGGTTCATCACTGGCATTGAAGGTAATAGCCGTGTTACTCCATGGATTTATTGCTGCTAAGTGGCAGATTTCGGCAAGGTTGCAGAGTGTTCGCTTGCGTCTATTATTTGATGCGAAGGTTTCAAAGCCTGTTAATACCGTGTTGTTATCCCCGGGATGGTGCTCTGTGGCATCTGGGATGAGAAGATCCTCACCACTTTTGGCCACCTGCCGGAGTACCCAACATGCTCTAAGGCTGTGTGTTGGTATGGTATCCGCTGTACTATGAATTTTGGAGGGTCCGTTGAGCCATCCCTCCAATACGGTTCCACGCCCTGTAGAGGGTTTTTGCTTCTTTGTAATTAACTCGGGAGTCTTATGATAGTGCACCCTTTTACTTCGGACTGGGTGTATATTTGGAGCCGAATTATCCCAAAATTTTGTTTCGGTTTTTCAGGCGCTTCCAGCGCACAGTACTTTCGTACTATGGACGCCAAGTCAGCGAAGCCTGATATGTCACGGTGACTTATGGCGTTAAGTATTCCCTTGTCCGTGCAATTATTGTGGAAAAATGAGACTGCGTCTACCTCGCGACAGTCCTTAACCTTGTTCATCACAAGGAGGAATCTGGCCCAATAATGATGTACTGTTTCCTGGGGCGCTTGCCTGATGTGGGAAAGATCGTTTATGTTTGGGTGGGTCGGTGGATTTGAGTCCGAACCATTACCCGATCTGATACCCAGGGGCCGAGGAGTTTCCAATCTTGGAAGTTCGGGTTCTGGGATGTTGCCTGATAAGTCTGGCCCGCCGCCTGACTGAGGGTTCAGGGCTTGGGTGATGTCCTCCCATAAACGGGTATCCGGCTCGGAGAGCTCAGGAATCCGGACATAGTTAGTCCTCAAGATAGAGGAAGAATCACCGCATTGTTCCTCCACCACCGTAATATGATGTGTGACCGGTGGAGAGTTAATCTCCCTTTGATCGAGTTTAAGCCCAATCCGATCATAGTCCATAGCAACTCCCAAGGCGGCGATGCGATCCAAGAGCTCATTTAGGGATGAGAGCTCCATTGGATCCTTCTTCTCGGCAAATTCCGAGCCGACGTGGAGGCTGTTTTCGATGACCCGAGAAGTCATCGTCCGTGCAGCAGCCGAACGGGCGGTCATAATGAAACTGCCTAGCCGGAGAGTTTGGCCGACAGCCAGGGCTCCCCCGGCGGTAATGTTGTTTTTAACAACGAGACGAGGCATCCTTCCTTACGGTGACGGCATAGTGGGACTTTGAATGAAAGCACCAATGTCGATGTCAAAACCGGCAGATCTTGGGTAGGGGGTCCCGAACTGTGCGTCTAGGCGGATGGTAACAGGAGGCGGGGCACACGATGTTTACACAGGTTCGGGACCTCTTGATGGAGGTAATACCCTACGTCCTGCTTGATTGTTCTTGATAATATGAGTAGTACAAGAGTTGATCTACCATGAGATCGAAGAGGCTAAAACCTAGAAGCTAGCCTATGGTATGATTGTGTGTCCTCTCTACGGACTAAACCCTCTGGTTTATATAGACACCGGAGGGGGCTAGGGTTACACAGAGTCGGTTACAAGGAAGGACATCTACATATCCGAATTGCCAAGCTTGCCTTCCACGCCAAGGAGAGTCCCATCTGGACACGGGACGAAGTCTTGAATCTTGTATCTTCATAGTCCGACAGTCCGGCCAAAGGATATAGTCCGGCCGTCCGGATACCCCCTAATCCAGGACTCCCTCACCCTGCGTCGAACCCCCCTCTTATCTGCTTCGTTTGGTTGCTGTAGACGCCGCCCCCTTGCTCACCGTAGCACGCCGCCACGCGAGCTCGACGCCGGCGTCACTCCGGTGACCATTTCGTCACGCGCCGGTGCCTAACGCACTCACCGCACCTCGTAGCGCCTCGCTAGTGCGTCCGTTTCCCCGCTAGATCGCTGCAGCAGCAAAACCAGCAACGGACGAGCTCCGGGCGCCGCCATGAGCTCGTTTCCGATGAGCTCTGGCCACCCCAGCTCACCCCGCTTGCTCTGCCAGCCGCGGCGCACTCCCAGGAACCCATAGGAGCAAACCGCACATCGAACGGTGCTCCGTAGCGAGCACACGATGCACCTCCGCCGTCGGCCGAGGTCGTCGCCGATTAAGCTCCGGCGAGGATGATGTGGCACCTTAATTACGCTAATGATGCCACTAACTAACCCCCTAGCTTACTTGGGGATGGGCCCCACGCCCTAACTAATCCCAGTTTTGTTTCTGTTTAGGTTAGTTTAAAACCCAGCGGGACCCACATGCCTAAGTTAACCTCGCTGACGTGGCCGTTGAATAGGCCCACACGTCAGCGACCCTAACCAGCACCGTGACACTGACAAGTGGGACCCCCTGGTTAGGTTTGACCTGGACCGGGTCAGTCAACTCGTTGACGTCATAGTGACGCAGTTAATCATTTTCTAGAACAAAAATAATGCAGGAAATTCTAGAAAATATCCCAAACTTCTAAAAATCATAGAAAATAATCTATAACTCCAAATGAAATAAATTATATATGAAAAATGATCAGAAAAATCCAATCTATCCATCTGTACCATTTCCATGCATGTTAGAACAACTTATGGATGTTGTTTAGAACAAATCATATAAAGGGCATTTAAACCTTCACATATGGAGTTTGAATTTGAAACTAGGGTTCAAACCAACTTCATTTAAACCGTTGTTAGTTGCATTATCTCAATCAACAGCATATTGCCATGTCAAATTCATGCATCATATTGTTGCATTCCATTGATTGTGTTCTTCTTGTTTGCTTGTATTTGTCCCCTCTTAGTAGACGTGGTTTCGACGATGTGATCGATGACACCGATGAAGAGCTATACTATCTTCAAAAGTGCCAGGCAAGCAAAACCCCCTTGTTCATTCCGATACAATCCCACTCTCTCACTCCTCTCTTTTACTGCATTAGGACAACAACGATTCATCTGCTACATGCCGCGGTAGTTGAACCCCTTTTCCTCTGCATGACCTGTCATTGCCACAGTAAATAGATGAAACCCACTAGCATGAGTAGGAGTTGTTTTAGCCCTGATGTGCCTACTCATTCATGCTTGTTTGTCATGCTTGCTACTGCTTAGAGTTGAGTCAGGTCCGATTCATCGGGGATGAATTGGAGGTGTGTGAACATGTCCTACTATTGAGAGCTAAGGGTGTGAACACGATTTGGTAAAGGTATCGATGAGAGGCCATGTAGGAGGTGGGTTGTCTCATTGCAGCCGTCCTTAGGAACTGAGTTCTGTGTTTGTGAGCCATGAACAGTTACTACCACACATTAGGCTCCGGGCGCTCCAAGCTCTCTCGGCTTATTAATCAACCTGATCTCTGTCCAGGAGTTGCAACTAGTTTCTGGTGTTTGTTGGTAGTGTTAGTAGTGTACCAAGTGGCACCCGGTACAGGTGGGCTTGGGACAGACTAGGCACAGTGGCACGGTCTATGAAGTGGCATCCGGATGGTGGGCTTGGGAACCCTGCTCACATCCTTTGGGGCCGCGAGCGACACCCCAGCCGGATCTCCTTACGGCTGGAACCCGAATAGGCGATAAACCTGGACTAGAGACTTGCGTGGTTAGTCAGGTCGTGGCCGACTCCCTAGCGAGGCTTCTGCTTGAAGGTTGTCGAGATACATGAGGTGTACATGGTGGTAAGTGGCGAGAGCATGTGTGAAGAAGTACACACCTGCAGGGTTAACATCATCTATTCAAATAGCCATGTTCGTGGTAAAGGACTTCTCGGTTGCCTGTACAGTTCATAGACAAGTGAAAGTGGTTACTCTAAAATGCGCAAGATAAGCGCGAGTGCTATGGATGGCCTTCTCGTAGGGAGACGGGAGCGGATCCACGGATATGGTGAATATGTGGACTCGTGTGCGCCACCTCAAAAGAGTTACTTGCATTTGTAGTTCAGGTTAGCCACTGAGTAAAAGCTGGCTTGCTGCAGTTGAAATCCACCACCCCTTTGTTGATACTAATGCATATGTAGCTAGTTCTGATGTAAGTCTTGCTGGGTACATTTGTACTCATGTCTTATTAATTTATGTTTTTGCAGAGAGACTTCATTCTCACTAGTAGTTCCGCGTGGACTTCGACGTTTAGCATGTTACCTCAGCTACGATCTTGTACCCTTGGGAGGGTCTTGTAGATAGTCAGGCTTCTCAGCCTTTTCCATTCATAGTTGTCTGTATTCAGACATGTTTATGCTTCCGCTTGTAGCTTGTATGGTCTGTATGTTGGGTCATGAGACCCATGATTGTAATACTTGGCTCCTTGGAGCCTAATGAATAAATACTTTGAGTTGTAGAGTTTTGTTGTGATGCCATGTTGTATTTGCACATATCGAGCATATTGTGCGTATGATTTGAAATGCTTGGTATGTGTGGGATCCGACAACCTAGTTGTTTATCCTTGGTAGCCTCTCTTACCGGGAAATGTCTCCTAGTGCTTCCACTGAGCCATGGTAGCTTGCTACTGCTCTTGAACACTTAGGTTGGCCGGCATGTGTCCTTCTTCGTTCTTGTGTCTGTCCCTTCGGGGAAATGTCACGCGGTGTCTACCGAAGTCCTGTTAGCCTACTACGGCCCGGATTCTCCGGTGTCCTGTTAGCCCAGCTGCTACAGCCTGGATTCACTCACTGATGACCGATACATTCGTTGCTGGGTCATGTATGTCTGTCCCTGTAAGTTAGTGCCACTTTGGGTTTACGACTAGTCATGTCGTCTCGGGTTCTTTGTCGTATGGATTCTAGCAACACTATCATATACGTGAACCAAAAGGCGCAAACCGTCCTGGGACAGGTAAGGTGGCACCCATGGGAATATCGTGCGTGAGGCCGCAAAGTGATATGATGTGTTACATGCTAGATCGGTGTGACTTAGTATCGGGGTCCTGACAGAATACAATGCAAACAGATGCATATCGATCCATGACATGTCAAGTAACGGTGCCAGGTGTGCCCTAACGCAGTAAGAGGCGATACCGGTGAAGGGGGGAAATATCCGGGAAAGTATCCCTAGTGTTTCGCGTTTTTGGACGGATGGACCAGAGGGGGAAAGTTGTGTGTTTTCTATGCTAGGATGTGTGGCGGACGAACGAGCTACATATTCGGATTCGTCTCGTCGCTTTGAGCAACTTTCTTGTACAAAGTATTTTCATCCCAGTTACGAATAATTTTCTGTGATTTTCTAAAATTTTAATTATTTTTAGAATTTATTTAATTATTTTAAATCAACATTATCCAGAATAGTGTATGCTCAGCATGACGTCAACAGTCAACAGGGCGTTGACTGGGTCAAACTAACGTGTGGGTCCCAACTGTCACACACTATTTATTCTAATTAGGGTTTAACTAATCTAATTACTGTTTAATTAAACTAACTAAATAATTAGATCAACTAAACAGATTTAAGTAACTTAATTAATTCTCTAATTAATTAATTAATTATTTTCATTTAGATTTTATTTTATTTTAAAAAATGTTCTAAGGGTGTGGGCCCCATCTTTCATTGTCATAGGGGCCATAGCGGGCATGGGCGCTAACGGGTGCGGGCGAAGGGGTGCCCGCACACTAGGCCACCAGGGGTGGGGAGCGCCGGCCATGATGGGCTGGAGCAGGATAGCGCAGCAACGGGCGCCGTCGGCCGGAAGCAGGCACGTTCAGCAGCTTCCGGTGGTGAGCGCGGGGAGGGAAGGCCACTGCGAGCGCGGCGCCGTGCAAGGGGGCTGTGGCGCGTGTGGGGAACGGCGGGCGTGAAGAAGTAGTAGCAGGCCGCAGCAGAAAACCGAGCGCGCGTGGGGCTCCTGGGAGCACGGGCGGAGGAAGGCAGCGGTGGGGCGCTGGCGCCGGCGAAGCAAGATGCGGGGGGCGCGGGCGCATGCCAAATGTGGGAGCGAAGGCGGTTGCGGCGGAGGCAAGCAAAAGAAGAGCAGCTGTAGCAGGGGGCGAGGCGTGGGGTAGACGAGGGAGCAGCGGGATGACACGGTGACGGGTGCAGAGGCGGGGGCGTGGTGGTGCAAAGTGAGCGGGAGAGACAAGGTGAAGCGGGCACGGCCATGCGCCGGGCGCAGACGGTGCAGGCGTTCAAGTGCGTGGCCGGAGCGTGGGGAAGAGGAGAAGGAGGGGGTCATCACGGGGGTGGGGGGGGGCGGGGCAGGGGGGCGGGGGGAGGACGACAGGGATGACCGGGCGACATAGGGGGAGGCAGTCCGGTGAGGTGGCCTTTGGCGACGGCGACGGGGTCGAGCGGCGGGCGAGGCAGTCCGGCACGACAAGGCGGTGGCGGTTCTCGAGCAGCGGCATCAACGGGATCCCGATCTAGATTGGATCGGGTGGGGGAGTGGGGAATATGGGCTAGGGTCCGGAGGGAGCGGGGAGTTAAGCAGGGGTAGGGTGGGTCGGTCGGGTGGTCTGGTTGCCCTGTTGGGCTGAACGGCTAGGGGGTGGTTTCCTTTCCTATTTTTCCTTTTCTGTTTTGCCTTTTACTTTTTTTCTTTTTCCTTACTATTTTCATTTAGTTTTCTACTTTATTATAGTTTTGTAAAATACCAAAGTTGTACCTAATTTAGTTTTAATAAACAGTCCATTGCCCCAATAGTTTCGGGCAATTAAATAACTTAGTTAATATTTTATTAATTGAAAAAGGAATTTATTTATGTGTCTAAGCTGCAGTTTTATTTAAGTAAGGGCATTTAAATATGTTATAAAAAGTTGATTCCTTTGAATTTATTTATGTGTCTAAGCCTTTGCATTTATTTTTCGCACTTAGAACATTTTAGTTTCAATGTTTGAGAACTTTTAGTGTTTGTCTTTAGTTTAAATTTGAATTTGAATTCCGTTTGAATCAATGCAAGTTTAATTAACAGGAATCATGGTGACCTGGCATCATTAGCAGTGAATTACTGTAGCTTAATTATCCGGGCGTCACACCATGGGTGCCCTCCATACCAACACTTTTCAAGGAATTTATTATTTGACAACATAAAGTAAATTAATTTTTATTTCGGGACTGGGCATCCCTAATACCTTTGCCTTACTCTCGTGCAATGACAAGTGAATAAACACTCATCGTGAGAATAACACATCTACCATGGAAAATATTGGCCACCCCTCACTGTCTCGGGAGCGGTACGAGCACAGAAAAGATAAATTTATTTTGAAAATTAGATATGGCACATACAAATTTGCTTAGAACAGCAAAAGAATACCGCATATGGTTAGGTATGGTGGACTCATGTGGCAAAACTAGATTAAAGGATTTTGCATGCACAAGTAGTGATCATACTTAGTGCAAAATGAAGGCTAGCAAAAGATTGAGAAGCGACCAACCAAGAAACAAATAATCTCATAAGTGGGCATTGAGCATAATTAACACCGAATAATGCACCACAAGTAGGATGTAATTTAATTGCACAACTATTGACTTTCGTGCTTGCATAGGGAATCACAAACTTAACACCTATATTCTTACTAAATCATAATTACTCATCAACATGACTCACATATCACATCATCATATCTCAAAACTATTATGAGGAATCAAGTTTATTTTGTCCAATGATTTTCATGAAAGATTTTATTATATCCTTCTTGCATATCTATCACTTTGGAACTAATTTTCGTGTATTGCTTTTTATAAGCTCAAACAAATATAAGTGAAGATCATGAGCATAATATTTCGTTCTTTCAAATTAATTTAAGTGAAGAAAGAGATAATTTCTTCAAAAATACTAAAGCAAACCGTTCTCAAAAATATATAAGTGAATCACTAGAGCAAATGACAAGCTACTCCAAAGAAGATATAAGTGAAGATCAAGCGAGTAGTTAAGTAAATAGGTAGCTATTTGAGGACTCTCTCTTACTAAAAACTTTTAGATCTAAGTATTTTATTAAAACATCAAGCAAAAACAAAATAAAATGATATTCTAAGAATATCACACATCATGTGAAGAAGCAAAAACTTAGGCTCAACCGATACTAACCGATAATTGTTGAAGAGGAAAGATGGGATGCCTATGGGGGCATCCCCAAGCTTAGACGCTTCAGACTTCTTGACATATTATCTTGGGGTGCCTTGGGCATCCCCAAGTTTGAGCTTTTGTGTCTCCTTAATTCTTCTCATATCACAGTTTCCCTAAATCTCAAAAGCTTCATCCACACAAAACTCAACAAGGACTCGTGAGATAAGTTAGTATAAACCAATGCAAAAATGTTATCGTTCTCTACTGCAGCAAACCACTAAAATTATTATTCAACATTGCACACTAAATGCCTCTGCATATTTAGTACTCCTATCCAGTGGTGCACGTCAGTCCTAAACAAACGGTTTAAAACCCCTTTCCGTGACAGCATCTGGAACCGTCGCCAAGTGAGTGTGGGCGATAGGGGGGTCCTTCCCACATGATCCAGAAACCGCCGGGGATATGCCCTCCTGGCACACACGTTCAGCAAAATGAGGTCGTGTGCGACCGGCTAGCGCTCAAATACGGAAATACGTACAGTACAGAAAAAATGCAATTATATGGCGAAATTGTTTCCGGTCGCAATTACATCCCACACAGTCAGTCCCCGCTAAATGTTTCCATTCGTATGTACATCCCACATAGTTGCTCCAAGGAAAATGTTTCTATTCATAGGTACATCACACACAATTTTTCCGTTAAATCGTTTGTGATAGCGTGGCCATTGCACACGATATTAATAATTTTATCGTTTGCGTTATTGATTGCATCACACACGGTGCGTACAAAGAAACTGTGTGGCAAAGGCTGTCCATCACACACACCTTTTATGTGATAAAAGTTTGCACAAGGTGGCCTAACGCAAACAGTTTTCAAGAGAAAGTCGTGTGTGTAGTGGAGATTGATCGCACACGTAGTGGATCCTAGAAACGTTTCTGATCTCCACGTATATCGCAGACATTTCGCTTTCGCAAACCGTGTGCAGTGTAATCCCTATTTAATCCAGAATTAATCCCTAATTTAAAAATCACATGTTATGAATTTGAAAGTAGGTGATCACTTATTTCATATCCAACCATGTTTATTACAAATATAGGTTCAACCACGAATCCATAATTCAATGCACATGTACATATACTGAAGAACTACAGAAGCACCAAGTAAAGAATGATGAACCACAGTTGTACTAAAGATCGTAAAGAGAGAGGCAAAAGATATTCTGGTTGCTGGAGAAGGTATTGTGCCCTCCTCCATGCGTAAGGCACGCATGACTCTAGGCCAACCCCTTGTGATGGCTGCCCGTCCATCATTCACTGTCTTCATTAGGACTTCTCGATGCTCATTGTAGTCTAGATGAAATTCTTTAACCTTCATTGCATGTCCACCAATCATGTACTTTTTGAGGTAATCTTGAGTGAACAGCTTCGGGAACCACTGGGAACGAAAAAGATTTAGACATTGTTGTCTAACAGCTCATTATGTGCAGTAAAAATAGAAGGCTATAGAGTTTGTAGTTACCATCCTACAACTGAATGTTGTGTTGGATAGAGCATAAACAAATAATTTGGTTGCCACCATTCATATCTTTTTGCTAATAATCCTTATCAGTTTCCTCACTTGATGCTTGTTCATCAATATCTCATTGCCCCATATGCAAAAAAGGTCGATGCGTGGATCCTTACCAAGGGCATATGTACCTACAAGCAACAAGTCAATATTAGAAGCTAACTAGTGTCTAGGCCTGGATCTATATGCACTACATTATGGAACAATGGGGGAGTACAAGTCGAGGGATGAAGCTAACCTCGGCGGAAAATGGTGGCCACTCCCGTTGTTGTCATGTATAAGTAGTGGAAAGGCATGATAAGTACAGCAATCTTAACATCAAACAAATATAGCAAAGGTAAACAACATCATCTCCAAATGATAGCTTGAATGTGTTGGTTCCAGCATGCTGTTAAAGCAGATATAAAATGGAAGGCAATGTTACCGACAGCAGGCTTAACAGCCATCAAATATTGCAATTCAAATTGGTATTGTTGAAAATGAATAGAACATAGGTAATGCTTAAAGATCACACTTGATAAATGTGTAAAACTGAAAATAAAGGGCATGTGTTAACTACACCAGGAATAACTGGAACCAAATATAGCCGTTCAAACTGGTATTGATGTAGTCGAGCGGCACAGTTCCGACTTGCGCATAATGAACCACACATTGTGAATGACTGAAATAAACAAGGCATAAATGACCAGTATAACAACCAAATATAGCCATTGAAAACTGGACAGTCTCACTTCAACCAACCTAACAAGCAAATACAGATAAACAGGTCATATGCTTGAAAAAGGGACAAATGCTCACTGCAGCCAACCTAACAAGCAGATGAAGATAAACAAGGCATCTGCTTGATAACTAGAGAAATGCTAAAAAACCAAGCTAACAACCAAATACAGATAAACAAGGCATCTACTTGATAATTGGACAAATGCTAAAAAAAGCAACATATCAGCCAAATACAGATAAACAAGGCATCTGCTTGATAACTGGACAAATACTCACTGCAACCAAACTAAGAACCAAATACAGATAAACAAGGCATCTCCTCGATAACTGAAAAAATGCTTACTCCAACCAACCTAACAACCAAATACAGATAAACAAGGCATCTACTCACTATAAGCAACCAACTATAGCCATTCGTGAAACTAAAGTGGACAATCATACTTAAACACCACATAGACCTATTGGACAATACATTTTTGCATAACAGAAATAATTAAGCATGGCACAATTAAAGCCCCGCACGACAAATGCTACTATAACAAAGGGTACAGGTTGGTAAGCTAGAAAAGGTAATATTTGTTGATAGAATGTTGCCTCACATTTCATGGATGGGATCATTTCAGTTGGAAGAGCACAAACCCATGGTGCGCTCTCTGATGTTACAGATGGGATGTTTCACCTTAGAAGAACCTTCATGGGTGCCCTCCTCGTGGTCGTGGTCGATGAGATCTGACTTGGCAATTGAGGATCCCAAGCCGCCACCGTAGAACGTGTCCTTCAGAAGTGACAAAATGGGCTCGATGGTGTATAAATCTCGTGAATCCTTGACTGCTTGGCAGAGAAGATCAGCGGCAGGGCCGTCAAAGAGATCGATGGAGGTAGAACCACAAGGGTTGGGGATGGACCACTTAACCTGTGACATGGCCCGCGTGAAGCCGTCGGTGTGGACGAGCTTGATGTCATAGCCAGCTTTCCCGAGATACAGTAATACGCTAGCCCACTGACATGAAGCCTTCGGCATGGCAACATAGTCAACGTCTTCGCTGGCTTCTGCAGCGATGTGTTGCTCTGGGATTGACAAGTCGGGGCGAACGGCGGCCACCTCGCCAACGTCCCCCGGAGAGGCCATGATAAACCTCTTCTTGGTCGAACACTCGACGGGCTCCCCGGGATACGTGGTCGAGCTTAGGCTGCGACATTCTGGAGCAGGGGATGTGGATCTGGCGGGGAGGGACACCGCAGGCCTCATCTGAAAAACTCAGGGGAGTGGGGCGACGGTATGGGAATCGCTCGATAACCTGAAATTCATTATCTATGCTAGGAGGAACGGGCAGACCGGCAGGGTTGGAGGCGGCGGCGGCCGCGAGCTAGGGTTCGAAGGGGGGAGGGGGCGGGTGGGGGACTGTGGTGGGGGGTGTTTGAGGATACGCCATGGCTACTGAAAATTTTAGTTATGGTGGGTGGAGATGGTGGTGGACGAGGGAGGGCGATGGTTCAAATGCCTTTGCCTCGGCTGCTAATATTGAAGATGAGGGGCGGGAGTGCCCAAGATCGCGCACGGTCCAATAACAATATGCATGGATGATAATAAGGAAAAGTGGCGCAGATCCGCCGATTTTTGCAACGCTCAAGGCGGGTAGTTTGTTTTTTATATTTCTAGCTCGTTGGTCTATCGCACACGGTTCGTCCAAATTTCCAAATAAACTTACCCGCCTTTAGCTTCCACAGGTGGTGGTTTTACAATGTACTTGCATCCCACATGGTTAAGCCAGTACCTCCACCCTTTGCTCGTGCTTGCGCGGTCGTGGTGATTTCAGCGCACTTGCATCGCACACGGTTGATCCAGTACCTCCACCTTAATTTTCTCGCACTTGTGCGGTCGTGGTGATTCACATCGCACTTGTATCGCACATGGTTTAGATATTATACCCGGTGTCTATTGAGGATCATCAGAGTCTTTGCAGTAAAATATAACGTTAGGGAGGGTCAAGAGACAACCACACCAGCATGTGGCCCAAATATATATGATTTAAAAGGGTGGTATGTGATGTTCAAAATTCCAATCCATGCCATCCTCCCATAGCATAACTTTGACCCTGCAGGCCCACG
This sequence comes from Triticum urartu, assembly GCF_003073215.2. NCBI lineage: Eukaryota > Viridiplantae > Streptophyta > Magnoliopsida > Poales > Poaceae > Triticum > Triticum urartu. The sequence continues at coordinate 229,222,095 of NC_053027.1, read as the reverse complement.
GTTGGGTGTGTCATTGAAGATCGATGAGAGGGGCCAGAAGTCAAGAACCACCTGGAAGTGGTCAAATATATGTACGAATATTGGGGATGTTTAAAACTTTAAATACACAATGCATAACTTTGGTGGCACCTGCCTCGCAAACCCGAAAGCACCCTAAGAACCACCTAGCTAGGATATATATAATGACATAATGTCGTACCTAGCTAGGATGCTTGGCCCACCACCTCCCACTTCGTGTTAGCGGAGCGGATGCACGTAATGATCGATACTTTGGTCATACATGCATGTAGACATGACCTACCATAGGACGGACCAATGAATCTTTCATTTGGTCAAATTATAGTTGTTGTTGTCGATAAACCGCTTGGGCCAATAGATTGAACCATCATAAACATCGCACAAGAGGGACCACAAAACCAGCACCTCTTGCATGCGGCCCAAAATGATGTACGTTGGGAAGGGGTGATGTGTGTTTTAAATATAGAATAATGTACAATTTAGATGTGGTGCCTACCTCTCGATACAGACGAGATACGTACGCAGGGGTTGATGTAGGTCGAACCCAGCAATCCGAGCATCTGGGAGGGAATCCTGACAACGCATGAGCTCGATTTTTGGTTGACCGACAATTGACGGTGACCGGCCCTAACATGAACTAGGAGGAATCCGTTCATGTTAAACACATACCCCTCATTATCAGTCAAAGGGATGATATATATACACTCGGGGAACCCACATATATCCGTGTCGTCACAAAAAACCACACAAGGGAGACGTGGTCGATCAGAAGACCCCATATACACTGCATGTGGCCCAAAAATATGTATGGGTACGATGGTGTATGATGTATTTAAATCCCTAATGCACAACTTCGATGGGCCACGCCAAGTACATTACAAATCGAACACCGTACCTGACTCCAACCTCGGTTCAATACCTATGATGCTAGTTTCACAACTTCGAGGCGGCAGCGGGGGTGGGGGGGGGTCGTCCCACGCATGCGCTCAAACTTTATTTTTCTAGCATGGGACACATCTATATATATCTATACATCTATATACACATCTATACATCTATACATCTCTACACATATATAGCGTGCGAATAACTATGAAAGCTGCTCGTTGGATGAAGCCAATCGGAAGGTACAGAGATGGCAAATCCGAGCACTACTGGCCATTGGATATCATCTAGATTCCACCAGATTCTGCCACATGTACAATCTAGAAGACTCCATGGTTGAACTTAAGCATAATGCACAAACCTCTAGACACAAGCACTTCTCCTTTGTTCTCTAGAATCTTCCATATCTTAATTGCCCAAACCTTTTTTTCTAAATGAATTGTGACTATTTGTTTTTACCTTTACAATGCACAATTCCATGAATCTTAAAATAGTTTTTTTTTACAAAACTAATTGATTTTGGATGAGATAAACTATAAGAATTAAACGAACATCTACATCATGCATATCTAGGAGAAGAGGCAGGAAACCGATGACAGGAGTGGCGAGAAACGGTAACCTGTTTTGAGTGAAAACCTAGTAGAGAAGGAAGCATGAGCTACACGACGCATGCGCACAGTGCTTACCCATGTACTGCATGTGCTGTTGAAAGGGCTTAGGGTTACCGTTCGATATGGGAGCATCCAACGGTGCACACGTATGATCTGTGAGGTTTGGGTTCTGGCCAGTCAGAACGCAGGACTTAGATCGTGCGCGCAGCGGGGGGGGGGGGTATTATACGGAAACCAACCTTCGGTGGAAACCGGTGAAAACCATGAGAAAAAGATGTTTTGAAGTTTCAAAAAAAATTCAAAAAAATGCGGGATGTTAAGACGATGATGTTTTATTAGCACAAAAAATTTCAAGTGAAACACATTAAGAGATGTGAGCTATGAAAAAGAAAAAATCAGTCTTGAATAGTGTCGAATAGTACTGTCACTATTCAGGGCGGAATTTGTCTTTTTCATAGCTCACATCTCGTAATGTTTTTCAACTTGAAATTTTGTGTCGCAATAAAACATCACCTTCTTAACATCCCACATTTGTTTCATATTTTTATCAAACTTTAAAATATGGTTTCCACGAAGTTTTCATTGAATATCGGCTTTTGTGAGTGAACCGTATGCTATTTGAAAATATTTCGTGAGAAGAATCTCGGTTTTTAAATCCCCATAAATCCAAAACTAAGATGAAAATCGTGAAACCTGCCATGGTGTCACGACATCGCACTTATATGTCAAGGAATTTTTTTCGTCCATTGTGGCGCAAGTTTTATTACAAGCCTCTTACAAACCGGAGCTTCTCTCAAAGAAGCCTCGTGGTTCCGATAGGGAAACGTGTCTCCCTTGTGGGCTAAACGTAATCACTACCTCTTTTCACCTTGTATTTTATTCTACGGGCAACATGGAACGACAGGATATCCGTGCTGAAATTTAAACTTATTCAGGGTTTGTTTAGCCTTTTTATACACTAATTGAGTTTCCTAGGCATTTAATGTCCATAATTCAAATATGAACTACAAATACATGCTCCAGTTCAATAAAATGGCTACAAAAATTATACATATGTCCTTGGGTGCATGTTTAGGTCCCATGCCAGGAATGGGAACGAATTACAACCGTACTGGTGTCATGGCTCGTACTCAAACATTTCGAATCTCGGGTTTTAAGTCCCCATAAATCCTAAACTCAGCAGAAAGTCATCAAAGGTGGCATGGTGTCACGTCATGGCACATATATGTCATGGTAAAAACATTGTCCAATTTGTGCCAAGCTTTATTACAAACCTCTTACAAAAACCGGAGCTTCTCTCAAAGAAGCCTCGTGGTTCTGATAGGGAAACGTGTTCCCCTTGTGGATGAAACGTAATCACTGCCTCTTTTCGCCTTGTATTTTCTTCCACGGGAAACATGGAACCACAAGATATCCGTGCTGAAATTTAAACTTATTCATGGTTCGTTTGGCCTTTTTATACACTAATTGAGTTTCCTAGGCATTTAATGTCCATAATTCAAATCTAAACTACAAATACATGCCCCAGTTCACTAAAATGGCTACAAAAATTATACATGTGTCCTGTTGGGGAACGTAGTAATTTCAAAAAAAAATCCTATGCACACGCAAGATCATGGTGATCCATAGCAACGAGAGGGAAGAGTGTGTCCACGTACCCTCGTAGATCGTTAGCGGAAGCATTAGCACAATGCAGTTGATGTAGTCGTACGTCTTCACGATCCGACCGATCAAGTAACGAACGCACGGCACCTCCGAGTTCTGCACACGTTCAACTCGATGACGTCCCTCCAAGTCCAATCCAGCCAAGCTTTGAGGGAGAGTTCCGTCAGCACGACGGCATGGTGACGATGTTGATGTCCTACCGTCGCAGGGCTTCGCCTAAGCACCGCTACAATATTATCGAGGTGGACTATGGTGGAGAGAGGCACCGCACATAGATAAAAGATCCAAGAGATCAATTGTTGTGTCTATGGGGTGCTCCTATCCTTCGTATATAAATGAGGGGAGGAGAGGGTCGGCCAAGGGGAGGAGGCACGCCCAAGGGGGGAGTCCTACTCCCACCGGGAGTAGGAGTCCTCCTTTTCCTATTTAGAGAGGGAGAGGGAAGGAAGAGGAAGGAGGGAGGAAGGAAAGGGGGGCCAGCCCCCCTCCCAATTTGGATTGGTCTTGGGGGTGGCGCGCCCCCTCCCTTGTTCCTTTCCCCTCCTTTCCACTAAAGCCCATTAAGGCCCATATACCTCCCAGGGGGTTCCCGATAACCTCTCAATGCTCCAGTATTATCCCGATCTCACCCGAAACCATTCCAGTATCCAAATATAGTCGTCCAATATATCGGTCTTTACGTCTCGAACATTTCGAGACTCCTCGTCATGTCCGTGATCACATCCGGGACTCCGGACTACCTTCGGTACATCATAAACCGTAAACTCATAATATAACCGTCATCGAACTTTAAGCGTGCGGACCCTACGGGTTTGAGAACTATGTAGACATGACCGAGACACGTCTCCGGTCAATAACCAATAGCGGAACCTGGATGCTCATATTGGCTCCTACATATTCTATGAAGATCTTTATCGGTCAAACTGCATAACAACATACGTTGTTCCCTTTGTCATCGGTATCTTACTTGCCCGAGATTCGATCGTCGGTATCTCAATATCTAGTTCAATCTTGTTATCGGCAAGTCTCTTTACTCGTTCCATAACACATCATCCCGCAACTAACTCATTAGTTGCAATGCTTGCAAGGCTTAAGTGATGTGTATTACTGAGTGGGCCCAGAGATACCTCTCCGACAATCGGAGTGACAAATCCTAATCTTGAAATATGCCAACCCAACAAGTACCTTCGGAGACACCTATAGAGCACCTTTATAATCAACCAGTTACATTGTGACGTTTGGTAGCACACAAAGTGTTCCTCTGGTAAACGGGAGTTGCATAATCTCATAGTCATAGGAACATGTATAAGTCATGAAGAAAGCAATAGCAACAAACTAAATGATCAAGTGCTAAGATAACAGAATGGGTCAAGTCAATCACATCATGTCTATGGTTAGGAAACAGAACCATCTTTGATCAACGAGCTAGTCAAGTAGAGGCATACTAGTGACATTCTGTTTGTTTATGTATTCACACATGTACCATGTTTCCGGTTAATACAATTCTAGCATGAATAATAAACATTTATCATGAAATAAGGAAATAAATAATAACTTTATTATTGCCTCTAGGGCATATTTCCTTCGGTCTCCCACTTGCACTAGAGTCAATAATCAAGTTCACATCGCCATGTGATTTAACATCAATAATTGACATCACCATGTGATTAACACCCATAGTTCACATCGTCATGTGACCAACACCCAAAGGGTTTACTAGAGTCAATAATCTAGTTCACATCACTATGTGATTAACACCCAAAGAGTACTAAGGTGTGATCATGTTTTGCTTGTGAGTGAAGTTTAGTCTACGGGTCTGCCACATTCAGATCCGTATGTATTTTGCAAATTTCTATGTCAACAATGCTCTTCACGGAGCTACTCTAGCTAATTGCTCCCACTTTCGAAATGTATCCAGATTGAGACTAAGAGTCATCTGGATCAGTGTCAAAATTTGCATCGATGTAACCCTTTACGACAAACCTTTTGTCACCTCCATAATCGAGAAACATATCCTTATTCCACTAAGGATAATTTTGACCGCTGTCTAGTGATCTACTTCTAGATCACTATTGTACTCCCTTGCTAAACACAGTGTAGGGCATGCACTAGATCTGGTACACAGCATGGGATAGTTTATAGAAACTATGCCTAAGGCATAGGGAATGACTTTCATTCTCTTTCTATCTTCTGCCGTGGTCGGGCTTTTAGTCTCACTCAATTTCACACCTTGTAACACAGGTAAGAACTCTTTCTTTGACTATTCCATTTTGGCTACTTCAAAATCTTGTCAAGGTATGTACTCATTGCAAAAACTTATCAAGCGTCTTAATCTATCTCTATAGATCTTGATGCTCAATATGTAAGTAGCTTCACCGAGGACTTTATTTGAAAAACTCCTTTCAAAAACTCCTTTATGCTTTCCAGAAAATTCTACATTATTTCCAATCAACAATATGTCATTCACGTATATTTATCAGAAATGTTGTAGTGCTCCCACTCACTTTCTTGTAAATACTGGCTTCACCACAAGTCTGTATAAAACTATATGCTTTGATCAACTCATCAAAGCGTATATTCCAACTCTGAGATGCTTGCACCAGTCCATAGATGGATCGCTGGAGCTTGCACATTTTGTTAGCACCTTTAGGATCGACAAATCCTTCTGGTTGCATCATATACAACTCTTCTTAAGAAATCCATTAAGGAATGTAGTTTTGACATCCATTTGCCAGATTTCATAAAATGTGGCAATTTGCTAACATGATTGGACAGACTTGAGCATCGCTATGATTGAGCAAATCTCATTGTAGTCAACACCTTGAACTTTGTCAAAACCTTTTTCGACAAGTCTAGCTTTGTAAATAGTAACACTACTATCAGCGTCCGTCTTCCTCTTGAAGATCCATTTATTTTCTATGGCTTTCCGATCATCGGGCAAGTCAACCAAAGTCCACACTTTGTTCTCATACATGGATCCCATCTCAAATTTCATGGCCTCAAGCCATTTCGCAGAATCTAGGCTCATCATCGCTTCCTCATAGTTCGTAGGTTCGTCATGGTCAATTAACATGACCTCCAGAACAGGATTAGCATACCACTCTGGTGCGGATCTCACTCTGGTTGACCTACGAGGTTCGGTAGTAACTTCATCTGAAGTTACATGATCATCATCATTAGCTTCCTCACTAATTGGTGTAGGAGTCACAGAAACAGATTTCTGTGATGAACTACTTCCCAATAAGGGAGAAGGTACAGTTACCTCATCAAGTTCTACTATCCTCCCACTCACTTCTTTCGAGAGAAACTCCTTCTCTAGAAAGGATCCATTCTCAGCAACAAATATCTTACCTTCGGACCTATGATAGAAGGTGTACCCAACAGTTACTTTTGGGTATCCTATGAAGACGCACTTCTCCGACTTGGGTTTGAGCTTATCAAGATGAAACTTTTTCACATAAGCATTGCAACCCCAAACTTTAAGAAATGACAGCTTAGGTTTCTTGCTAAACCACAGTTCATACGATGTTGTCTCAACAGATTTGGATGGTGCCTTTTTTAATGTGAATGCAGTTGTCTCTAATGCATAACCCCAGAACGATAGTGGTAAATCGGTAAGAGACATCGTAGATTGCACTATATCAAATAAAGTATGGTTATGATGTTTGGACACACCATTACGGTGTGGTGTTCCAGGTGGCATGAGTTTGTGAAACTATTCCACATTGTTTTAATTGAAGGCCAAACTCGTAACTCAAATATTAATCTCTATGATCAGATCGTAGAAACTTTATTTTCTTGTTACGATGATTTTCCACTTCACTCTGAAATTCTTTGAACTTTTCAAATGTTTCAGACTTATGTTTCTTCAAGTAGATATACCCATATCTGCTCAAATCATTTGTGAAGGTCAGAAAAATAACGATACCCGCCGCGAGCCTCAACACTCATCAGACTGCATACATCAATATGTATTATTTCCAACAAGTCTATTGCTCGCTCCATTGTTCTGGAGAATGGAGTCTTAGTCATCTTACCCATGAGGCATGGTTCGCAAGCATCAACTGATTCATAATCAAGTGATTCCAAAAGCCCATCAGTATGGATTTTCTTCGTGCGCTTTACACCGATATGACCTCAATGGTAGTGCCACAAATAAGTTGTACTATCATTATCAACTTTGCATCTTTTGGCACCAATATTATGAATATGTGTATCACTACGATCGAGATCCAACAAACTATTTTCATTGGGTGTATGACCATCAAAGATTTTATTCATGTAAACAGAACAACAATTATTCTCGGATTTTAAATGAATAACTATATTGCAATAAACATGATCAAATCATATTCATGCTCAACGCAAACACCAAATAACATTTATTTAGGTTTAACACTAATCCTGAAAGTATAGGGAGTGTGCGATGATGACCACTTCCAACACACATCGTCACTTCACCCTTAAGTAGTCTCTGTTCATTCTGCCACTCCCGTTTCGAGTTACTATTTTTAGGAACTGAACCAGTATCAAATACCGAGGGGTTGCTATAAACACTAGTAAAGTACACATCAATAACATGTATATCAAATATAGCATTTTTCACTTTGCCATCCTTCTTATCCGCCAAATACTTGGGGCACTTCCGTTTCCAGTGACCAGTCCCTTTGCAGTAGAAGCACTTAGTCTCAGGCTTAGGTCCAGATTTGGGCTTCTTTACTTGAGCAGCAACTAGCTTGCCGTTCTTCTTGAAGTTCCCTTTCTTTCCCTTTGCCCTTTTCCTGAAACTAGTGGTCTTGTTAATCATCAACACTTGATGCTCTTTCTTAATTTCTACCTTCATCGATTTCATCATCATGAAAAGCTCGGGAATCGTTTTCGTTATCCCTTGCATACTATTGTTCATCATGATGTTCTACTAACTTGGTGATGGTGACTAGAGAATTCTGTCAATCACTATTTTATTTGGAAGATTAACACCCACTTGATTCAAGCGATTGTAGTACCCAGACAATCTGAGTACATGCTCACTGCTTGAGCTATTCTCCTCCATCTTTTAGCTATAGAACTTGTTGGAGACTTCATATCTCTCAACTTGGGTATTCGCTTGAAATATTAACTTCAACTCCTGGAACATCTCATATGATCCATGACGTTCAAAACGTCTTTCAAGTCCCGATTCTAAGCTGTTAAGCATGGTGCACTAAACTATCAAGTAGTCATCATATTGAGCTTGCGAAACGTTCATAACGTATGCATTTGCTCCTGCAAGCGGTCTGTCACCTAGCGGTGCATCAAGGACATAATTCTTCTATGCAGCAATGAGGATAGTCCTCAGATCACGGATCCAATCCACATCATTGCTACTAACATCTTTCAACTTAGTTTTCTCTAGGAACATACCAAAAATAAAAGAGGGGAGCTAAACGCGAGCTATTGATCTACAACATAGGTATGCTAATACTACCAGGACTAAGTTCATGATAAATTAAAGTTCAATTAATCATATTACTTAAGAACTCCCACTTAGATAGACATCTCTCTAATCATCTAAGTGATCACGTGATCCAAATCAACTAAACCATAACCGATCATCACGTGAAATGGAGTAGTTTTCAATGGTGAACATCACTATGTTGATCATATCAACTATATGATTCACGCTCGACCTTTCGGTATCAGTGTTCCGAGGCCATATCTGCATGTGCTAGGCTCGTCAAGTTTAACCTGAGTATTCTGCATGTGCAAAACTGGCTTGCACCCGTTGTACATGGACGTAGAGCTTATCACACCCGATCATCACGTGGTGTCTGGGAACGATGAACTTTGGCAACGGTGCATACTCCAGGAGAACACTTTTTTCTTGAAATTTAGTGAGAGATCATCTTATAATGCTACCGTCAATCAAAGCAAAATAAGATGCATAAAAGATAAACATCACATGGAATCAATATAAGTGATATGATATGGCCATCAGCATCTTATGCTTGTCATCTTCATCTCCGAAGCACCGTCATGGTCACCATCGTCACCGGTGCGACACCTTGATCTCTATCGTAGCATCGTTGTCGTCTCGCCAACTATTGCTTCTATGACTATCGCTACCGCTTAGTGATAAAGTAAAGCAATTACAGGGCGATTGCATTGCATACAATAAAGCGACAACCATATGGCTCCTGCCAGTTGCTGATAACTCTGTTACAAAACATGATCATCTCATACAAAAAATATAGCATCATGTCTTGACCATATCACATCACAACATGCCCTGCAAAAACAAGTTAGACGTGCTCTACTTTGTTGTTGCAAAGTTTTACGTGGTTGCTATGGGCTGAGCAAGAACTGTTCTTACCTACGCATCAAAACCACAACGATAGTTCGTCAAGTTAGTGCTGTTTTAACATTCTCAAGGACCGAGCGTAGCCACACTCGGTTCAACTAAAGTTGGAGAAACTAACACCCGCCAGCCACCTGTGTGCAAAGCACGTCGGTAGAACCAGTCTTGCGTAAGCGTAAGCGTACGCGTAATGTCGGTCCGGGCCGCTTCATCCAACAATACCGCCGAACCAAAGTGTGACATGCTGGTAAGCAGTATGACTTGTATCGCCCACAACTCACTGGTGTTCTACTCGTGCATATAACGTCAACACATAAAACTTGGCTCTGATACCACTTTTGGGGAACGTAGTAATTACAAAAAAATTCCTATGCACACGCAAGATCATGGTGATGCATAGCAACGAGAGGGTAGAGTGTGTCCACGTACCCTCGTAGACCGAAAGCAGAAGCGTTAGCACAACGCGGTTGATGTAGTCGTACGTCTTCATGATCTGACCGATCAAGTACCGAACGCACGGCACCTTCGAGTTTTGCACACGTTCAACTCGATGACGTCCCTCGAACTCCGATCCAGCCAAGCTTTGAGGGAGAGTTCCGTCAGCATGACGGCGTGGTGACGATGTTGATCTTCTACTGTCGTAGGGCTTCACCTAAGCACCGCTACGATATTATCGAGGTCGGCTATGGTGGAGAGGGGCACCGCACACGGCTAAAATATCCAAGAGATCAATTGTTGTGTCCATGGGGTGCCCCTCTCCTCCGTATATAAAGGAGGGGAGGAGAGGGCCGGCCAAGGGGAGGAGGCGCGCCCAAGGGGGGACTCCTACTCCCACCGGGAGTAGGACTCCTCCTTTTCCTATTTGGAGAGGGAGAGGGAAGGAAGTGGAAGGAGGGACGAAGGAAAGGGGGGCCGGCCCCCCGACCAATTTGGATTGGGGTTGGGGGGGTGCCCCCTCCCTTGCTCCTTTCCCCTCCTTTCCACTAAAGCCCATTAAGGCCCATATACCTCTCGGGGGGTTCCGATTACCTCTCGGTGCTCCGGTATTATCCCGATCTCACCCGGAACCATTCCGGTATCCAAATATAGTCGTCCAATATATCGATCTTTACATCTCGAACATTTCGAGACTCCTCGTCTTGTCCGTGATCACATCCGGGACTCCAAACTACCTTAGGTACATCAAAAACCATAAACTCATAATATAACTGTCATCGAACTTTAAGCGTGCGGACCCTACGTGTTCGAGAACTATGTAGACATGACCGAGACACGTCTCCAGTAAATAACCAATAGCGGAACCTGGATGCTCATATTGGCTCCTACATATTCTACGAAGATCTTTATCGGTCAAACCGGATAACAACATACGTTGTTCCCTTTGTCATCGGTATGTTACTTGCCCAAGATTCGATCGTGGTGTCGGTGGGAACGACACCTATGGGATCACAAGAATCCCTACTGTGGTTAGCGGGGCGTGGGGTCGTGAGAAGAGCGGATCAAACAGATAGCACATGGTTCGTTTATCCAGCTTCGGGCCATGAGGATGCGTAAAACCCTACTCCTGCTTTGGTGGATTGTATATCTGTGTTCTTGAGCTAGCTATGGGGCGTGAGGAGCTCCAAAAAGTCGAATCCTTCCTCTGGTCGCCTCGGGCCTCCTTTTATAGAAAAAAGGGGTTGCCACAGTGGCACACAGGAGGTGGAAAGGGTACAGTGCTGCGAGGTTATCCCTCGCATCACATGACAAGGTGCATTTAATGCGTCTTGCTTAGGTGTCCTTGCTTTATCGGGGACGGGGGAGAAACATGTCTCGTACGTCGCCGCTCCTTCTTGTGTCGACACGCGCCCTGGCCAGCGACGCCTGTGATGCCATGTAGGTAGGCAGGCAGCTGAGGTGGCGCAGTGGTGGGTCTTCATGAAGATCTGCATGCCGCCACGCGGGTGCCTGCCCAGCTGGTTGGGTCGGCAGCTGCATGCATGCGGTGGTGGAGGTTTAGTCGGCGTGGGCCTGATGGTTGGCCCTATGGGTGTCCTCGGCAAAGGCCTTGCCGGGGCCCCGGCAAGGGTCTTGCCGAGGCGCCTGCTGTCATCCCCGGCAAAGCGCTTGCCGGGGGCCTTGTGGTCTTCCTTGGCTAGGATCCCGCCAAGGGTTGTCATCTCCTTAGTGCGTATCTGATCTTGAATGTCTTCACAAAGATCTGCATGCCGCCACGGGGATGTCTCCCGAATCCTTGCCCTTTGGGGGCAGTGGACTCAAGGGTGATTTGCTCCGTAGGCGCGAGACGAGTCGCCGCGGCAAGGGTCTTGCCGGGGCTGCTAGAACTGTCTCCTGGCAAGGATCTTGTCGGGGGAGTCCGCTTCGTCCCCTTTGCTCTTCGTGGTCTTGGCCTTGGCGTCATTCTAGTTCTCTTGAGCTTCGGTCTTACCCTGGCTCACCTCCCTTGCCTTGCTTGGTGTGGTGGTATCCGCGGCTCAGACTGCCCGTGCACAGTTATAGGGGTACAAAAAGTGTACCCCTCTTTTTGTACACCGACAGTCGGTATCTCAATACCTAGTTCAATCTCATTACCGGCAAGTCTCTTTACTCATTCTGTAACACATCATCCCGCAACTAACTCATTAGTTGCAATGCTTGCAAGGCTTAAGTCATGTGTATTACTGAGTGGGTGATATGTCTCCAACGTATCTATAATTTTTCATTGCTCCATGCTATATTATCTATTGTTTTGGACATTATTGGGCTTTATTATCCACTTTTATATTATTTTTGGGACTAACCTATTAACCGAAGGCCCAGCCCAGAATTGTTGTTTTTTGCCTATTTCAGTGTTTCAGAGAAACAGATTATCAAACGGAGTCCAAATGAAATGAAACCTTCGAAAACGTGATTTTCTCATCAGATAAGATCCAGGAGACTTGGACCCTCCATCAAGAAAGCCACGAGGCGGCCATGAGGGTGGAGGGCGCGCCCCCCTAGGGCGCGCGCCCCTGCCTCGTGGGCCCCTCGAAGCTCCACGGACGTACTTCTTCCTCCCATATATATCCACGTACCCCCAAACGAACGGGGACGGAGCCAAAACCTAATTCCACCGCCGCAACTTTCTGTATCCACGAGATCCCATCTTGGGGCCTGTTCCGGAGCTCCGCCGGAGGGGGCATCGATCACGGAGGGCTTCTACATCATCATCCAAGCCCCTCCGATGAAGTGTGAGTAGTTTACTTCAGACCTACGGGTCCATAGTTAGTAGCTAGATGGCTTCTTCTCTCTTTTTGGATCTCAATACAATGTTCTCCCCCTCTCTTGTGGAGATCTATTCGATGTAATCTTCTTTTTCCGGTGTGTTTGCTGAGATCGATGAATTGTGGGTGTATGATCCAGTCTATCTATGAATAATATTTGGATCTTCTCTGAATTCTTTTATGTATGATTGGTTATCTTTGCAAGTCTCTTCTAATTATCAGTTTGGTTTGGCCTACTAGATTGGTTGTTCTTGCCATGGGAGAAGTGCTTAGCTTTGGGTTCGATCTTGCGGTGTCCTTTCCCAGTGACAGAAGGGGCAGCAAGGAACGTATTGTATCATTGCCATCGAGGATAACAAAATGGGTTTTTTATCATATTGCATGAAACTATCCCTCTACATCATGTGATCTTTCTTAAGGTGTTACTCTGTTTTTAACTTAATACTCTAGATGCATGCTGGATAGCGGTCGATGAGTGGAGTAATAGTAGTAGATGCAGAATCGTTTCGGTCTACTTGTCTTGGACGTGATGCCTATATACATGATCATACCTAGATATTCTCATAACTATGCTCAATTCTGTCAATTGCTCAACAGTAATTTGTTCACCCATCGTAGAATACTGATGCTCTTGAGAGAAGCCACTAGTGAAACCTATGGCCCCCGGGTCTCTTTCTCATGATATCAATCTCCATTACTTTATTATTGCTTTGCTTTTACTTTGCTTTTACTTTTTACTTTGCATCTCTATACCAGAAATACCAAAAATATTATTTATCATCTCAATCAGATCTCACTTTCGTAAGTGACCGTGAAGGGATTGACAACCCCTAAGCGCGTTGGTTGCGTTGAGCTATTGTTTTTGTGTAGGTACGAGGGACTCGAGCGTAGCCTCCTACTGGATTGATACCTTGGTTCTCAAAAATTGAGGGAAATACTTACGCTACTTTGCTGCATCATCCTCTCCTCTTCGGGGAAATCCAACGCAGGGCTCAAGAGGTAGCAAGAAGAATTTCTGGCGCCGTTGCCGGGGAGTCTACGCAAAAGTCAACATACCAAGTACCCATCAGAATCCCTATCTCTCGCATTACATTATTTGCCATTTGCCTCTCGTTTTCCTCCCCCCCACTTCACCCTTGCCATTTTATTCGCCCACTCTCTCTCTATTTGCCTCGTTTGCCCGTTTGTTTTTTGTTTGCTTGTGTGTTAGTTTGTTTTCTTGTTGTTATGGCTAGTCCCTTATCTTCTCTGTTGACCCCTGAGTTCGAAATCTTTCACTTTAAACAAAGGTTAGGAGAAAACCTAAAATATGGCTGGTTGAGAATAATGGAATGTCATCATAATTTTACCTCTGAAATAATCTGAGAATTTTGCTTCGCAATTTTTATGTTGGATTAAATATGTCTCATAGACAACTCTTGGATTGCGTTGCCAAAGGCAATTTTATTGAAATTGATCCCCATATTGCACTTGAAATTATAGAAGGTATAGTGGGAACACTACCTCAACAAAAGGGGCCTCATCCTTCTCAGGAAGAGACACAAGTTTTTGAAAAAATTTGTGAAGTTACTAAAATCTTGCAGAAATTTCTTGAACCTCTTAAGAACATTAGTGGAAATATTCATCGCACGAATATGTTGATTACCCTTTGCAATAAGCGGTTGGATTCTTTAGATATAAAAATTTCAGAATATGAAGGGAAACATAAGGAACCTCCCGGATTCGAGCTTGATTCCACTAAAAAAATGAAAACCAAAGATGGCAATACCTAGATCTATTCTTGCTTGTTATGCCTAGCTAGGGGCGTTAAACAATAGCGCTTGTTGGGAGGCAACCCAATTTTATTTTTGTTCCTTGCTTTTTGCTCCTGTTTAGTAATAAATAAATTATTTAGCCTCTGTTTTGGTTGTGTTTTTTGTGTTTAATTAGTGTTTGTGCCAAGTAGAACCGTTGGGAAGACTTGGGGAAAGTCTTGTTGAACTTGCTGTAAAAACAGAAACTTTAGCGCTCACGAGAACTGCTGTCATTTTTATTTCTAGAGTGATATTTAGTTAATTCTTTTTGAAGATGATTAATAGATAAATTACTCACGTCCAGAAATTTATTTTAGAATTTTTTGGGTTCCAGAGCTTGCGCTAGCTACAGATTACTACAGACTGTTCTGTTTTTGACAGATTTTGTTTTTCATGTGTTGTTTGCTTATTTTGATGAATCTATGGCTAGTAAAATAGTTTATAATCAATAGAGAATTTGGAATACAGTAGGTTTAAAACCAATATAAATAAATAATGATTTAATTACAGTACCTTGAAGTGGTCTTTTGTTTTCTTTCGCTAATGGAGCTCATGAGTTTTCTACTTTAAGTTTTGTGTTGTGAAGTTTTCAAGTTTTGGGTAAATATTTGATGGATTATGGATCAAGGAGTGGCAAGAGCCTAAGCTTGGGGATGCCCATGGCACCCCCAAGATAATCTAAGGACACCTAAAAGCCAAAGCTTGGGGATGCCCTGGAAGGCATCCCCTCTTTCGTCTACTTCTATCGGTAACTTCACTTAGAGCTATATTTTTATTCACCACATGATATGTGTTTTGCTTGGAGCGTGTTTTATGATTTGTGTCTTTGATTGTTAGTCTACCACAATCATCCTTGCTGTACACACCTTTTGAGAGAGCCATACATGATTTGGAATTTGATAGAATACTCTATGTGCTTCACTTATATCTTTTGAGCTTTATAGTTTTGCTCTAGTGCTTCACTTATATCTTTTAGAGCACGGTGGTGGATTTGTTTTATAGAAACTATTGATCTCTCATGCTTCACTTAGATTATTTTAAGAGTCCTATTAGCATGGTAATTTTCTTAAAATCCTAATATGCCTGGTATGCAAGATTAATAATAAAACTTTCGTATAAGTGTGTTGAATACTAAGAAAAGTTTGATGCTTGATGATTGTTTTGAGATATGGAGGTAATAATATCAAAGTCATGCTAGTTGAGTAGTTGTGAAATTGAGAAATACTTGTGTTGAGGTTTGCAAGTCCCATAGCATGCACGTATGGTAAACGTTATGCAACAAATTTGAAACATGAGGTGTTATTTGATTATCTTCCTTATGAGTGGCGATCGGGGACGAGCGATGGTCTTTTCCTACGAATCTATCCCCCTAGGAGCATGCATGTAGTGCCGAGGTTTTTGATGACTTGTAGTTTTTGCAATAAGTATGTGAGTTCTTTATGACTAATGTTGAGTCCATGGATTATACGCACTCTCACCCTTCCATCCTTGCTAGCCTCTTCGGTATCGTGCATTGCCCTTTCTCACATTAAGAGTTGGCGCAAACTTCGCCGGTGCATCCAAACCCCGTGATATGATACGCTCTTTCACACATAAACCTCCTTATATCTTCCTCAAAACAGCCACCATACCTACCTATTATGGCATTTCCATAGCCATTCCGAGATATATTGCCATGCAAATTTCCATCATTCCGTTCATCATGACACATTCATCATTGTCATATTGCTTAGCATGATCATGTAGTTGACATAGTATTTGTGGCAAAGCCACCATTCATAATTCTTTCATACATGTCACTCTTGGTTCATTGCATATCCCGGTACACCACCGGAGGCATTCATATATAGTCATCTTTTGTTCTAGTATCGAGTTGTAATCATTGAGTTGTAAATAAATAGAAGTGTGATGATCATCATTATTAGAGCATTCTCCCAAGTGAGGAATATAAAAAAAGAGAAAGTCCATAAAAAATAGAAGGCCCAAAAAAAAAGAAAGGCCATAAAAAAGAAAAGGCCCAAAAATATGAGAGAAAAAGAGAGAAGGGACATTCTTACTATCCTTTTACCACACTTGCGCTTCAAAGTAGCACCATGATCTTCATAGTAGAGAGTCTCTCATGTTATCACTTTCATATACTAATGGGAATTTTTTCATTATAGAACTTGGCTTGTATATTCCAACAATGGGCCTCCTCAAGTGCCCTAGGTCTTCGTGAGCAAGCAAGTTGGATGCACACCCACTAGTTTCTTTTGTTGAGCTTTCATATATTTATAGCTCTAGTGCATCCGTTGCATGCCAATCCCTACTCCTTACATTAACATCAATCGTTGAGCATCTCCATAGCCCATTGATTAGCCTCGTTGATGTGAGACTTTCTCCTTTTTTGTCTTCTCCACATGACCCCCTCATTATATTCTATTCCACCTATAGTGCTATGTCCATGGCTCGCACTCATATATTGCGTGAAAGTTTATAGGTTTGAGATTACTAAAGTATGAAACAATTGCTTGGCTTGTCATCGGGGTTGTGCATGATGAGAGCATTCTTGTGTGACGAAAATGAAACATGACTAAACTATATGATTTTGTAGGGATGAACTTTCTTTGGCCATGTTATTTTGAGAAGACATAATTGCTTAGTTAGTATGCTTGAAGTATTATCATTTTTATGTCAATATAAACTTTTGTCTTCAATCTTTCGGATCTGAATATTCATACCGCAATTAAGAAGAATTACATTGAAATTATGCCAAGTAGCACTCCGCATCAAAAATTCTGTTTTTATCATTTACCTATTCGAGGACGAGCAGGAATTAAGCTTGAGGATGCTTGATACGTCTCCAATGTATCTATAATTTTTTATTGCTCCATGCTATATTATCTATTGTTTTGGACATTATTGGGCTTTATTATCCACTTTTATATTATTTTTGGGACTAACCTATTAACCGGAGGCCTAGCCCAGAATTGCTATTTTTTTGCCTATTTCAGTGTTTCAGAGAAACAGAATATCAAACGGAGTCCAAATGGAATGAAACCTTCGGAAATGTGATTTTCTCATCAGATAAGATCCCGGACACTTGGACCCTCCGTCAAGAAAGCCACCAGGCGGCCACGAGGGTAGAGGGCGCCCCCCTCCTAGGGCACGCCCCCTGCCTTGTGGGCCCCTCGAAGCTCCACCGACGTACTTCTTCCTCCCATATATATCCACGTACCCCGAAACGATCGGGGACAGAGCCAAAAACCTAATTCCACCGCCAAAACTTTCTGTATCCACGAGATCCCATCTTGGGGCCTATTCTGGAGCTCCGCTGGAGGGGGCATCGATCACGGAGGGCTTCTACATCATCATCCAAGCCCCTCCAATGAAGCATGAGTAGTTTACTTCAGACCTACGGGTCCATAGTTAGTAGCTAGATGGCTTCTTCTCTCTTTTTGGATCACAATACAATGTTCACCCCCTCTCTTGTGGAGATCTATTTGATGTAATCTTCTTTTTGCGGTGTGTTTGTTGAGACCGATGAATTGTGGATTTATGATCCAGTCTATCTATGAATAATATTTGAATCTTCTCTGAATTCTTTTATGTATGATTGGTTATCTTTGCAAGTCCCTTCGAATTATCAGTTTGGTTTTGCCTACTAGATTGTTTGTTCTTGCCATGGGAGAAGTGCTTAGCTTTGGGTTCGATCTTGCAGTGTCCTTTCCCAGTGACAGAAGGGGCAGCAAGGCACGTATTGTATCGTTGCCATCGAGGATAACAAGCTGGAGTTTTTATCATATTGCATGAAACTATCCCTCTACATCATGTCATCTTGCTTAAGGCGTTACTCTGTTTTTAACTTAATATTCTGGATGCATGCTGGATAGCGGTCGATGAGTGGAGTAATAGTAGTAGATGCAGAATGGTTTCGGTCTACTTGTCTCGGACGTGATGCCTATATACATGATCATACCTAGATATTCGCATAACTATGCTCAATTCTGTCAATTGCTCAACAGTAATTTGTTCACCCACCGTAGAATACTTATGCTGTTGAGAGAAGCCACTAGTGAAACCTATGGCTCCCGGGTCTCTTTCTCATCATATCAATCTCCATTACTTTATTATTGCGTTGCTTTTACTTTGCTTTTACTTTTTACTTTGCATCTCTATACCAAAAATACCAAAAATATTATTTATCATCTCTATCAGATCTCACTTTCGTAAGTGACCGTGACGGGATTGACAACCCCTAAGCGCGTTGGTTGCATTGAGCTATTGTTTTTGTGTAGGTACGAGGGACTCGAGAATAGCCTCCTACTGGATTGATACCTTGGTTCTCAAAAACTGGGGGAAATACTTACTCTACTTTGCTGCATCATCCTATCCTCTTCGGGGAAATCCAACGCAGTGCTCAAGAGGTAGCAGAGGGCCCAGAGATACCTCTCCGACAATCGGAGTGACAAATCCTAATCTTGAAATATGCCAACCCAACAAGTACCTTCGGAGACACCTATAGAGCACCTTTATAATCACCCAGTTATGTTGTGATGTTTGGTACCACACAAAGTGTTCCTCCGGTAAACGGGAGTTGCATGATCTCATAGTCATAGGAACATGTATAAGTCATGAAGAAAGCAATAGCAACAAACTAAACGATCAAGTGCTAAGCTAACGGAATGGGTCAAGTCAATCACATAATTCTCCTAATGATGTGATCCCATTAATCAAATGACAACTCATGTCTATGGTTAGGAAACATAACCATCTTTGATCAACGAGCTAGTCAAGTAGAGGCATACTAGTAACATTCTGTTTGTTTATGTATGCACACATGTACCATGTTTCCGGTTAATACAATTCTAGCATGAATAATAAACATTTATCATGAAATTAGGAAATAAATAATAACTTTATTATTGCCTCTAGGGCATATTTCCTTCATGTCCTTGGGTGCAAATTTAGGTCTTATGCCAGGAATGGGAACGAATTACAACCGTACCGGTGTCCTGGCTCTTCCTCAAACATTTCGAATCTCGGTTTTTAAGTCCCCATAAATCCTAAACTCACCAGAAAGTCATCAAAGGTGTCAAGGTGTCATGCCATGGCACATATATGTCATGGTAAAAATGTTGACAATTTTGGCCAAGCTTTATTACAAACCTCTTACAAACCGGAGCTTGCCGCAATAACCCTCGTGGTTTCGATTGGGAAATGTGTCCCCTTGTGAGACAAACGATAATCACTCCCTCTTCTAGCCTCGTATTTTCTTCTACATGCGACATGGAACAACTAGAGATTCGGGCTGAACTTTGAAATTATTCAGGGTTCGTTTGACCTTTTTATTCATTAATTGAGTTTTATAGGCATTTAATGTCCATCATTCAAATCCGAACTACAAATACATGCTCTAGTGCAACAAAATGGCTAGAAAAAACATACATGTTTCCTTGGGGTGCATGCTTAGGTCCCATGGAACGAATGGGAACGAATTCAACCGTCTCACCGTCCTAGCCTGGCTACAAACATTGCGAATCTCAGTTTTTAAATGTCTGTAAATCCAAAACTCACAAGGAAATCATGAAACTTGGTATGGTGTCACTACATGGTATATATAATTGTCCAATTTGGGTGAAGCTATATTACAAGCCTTTTACAAAGTGGAACCTGTCGCAACCCTCGTTGTTTCGATAGGGAAACATGCCCCTCTTGTGGGCGAAACGATAATCGATGCATCTTCTCGCCTTGAACTTTGTTTTCTACAGGCAACATAGAATAACAGGAGTGTTGGGCTTAAATTTGAAACTGTTCAGGGTTCGTTTGGCCATTGTATATATATTACTAATTACTAAGTTTTCTATACATTTAATGTAGTCCATGATTCAAATTTAAGTACGACCACATGCTCTAGTGAAGCAAAATGGGTGGGAAATCGTACATGTGTCATTGGGTGCATGTTTAGGTCCGTTTAAGGAATGAAACTGAATTACGAACTTGTAGTCGTCCTGGAACAATGAGAATCTCGGTTTTTAAATCGCAGTAAATAAAAAAGTCACCCAAAAAACATGAAACTTGGCATGGTTTCATGACATGGCACATATATGTCGTGGTAAGAAAAATCGTCCAGTTTGAGAAGAGGTGCACACATTAGTAGCCAATGAAGTCTTTTTGAAAAAAAAGCTGACACATTAATATCGCAAATGGTTGTATTATATTTACTGTGTCGAAATTTAATCATACTCGGTGGCGTGCGTGTAGCTGTTTTGATTAGACGAGACAAGCGCGAGAAGTCCACCGTGCAGCTCCGATGGGACGTGTGCGAGCAGTCCGCCGCGCAGGCTCGACGGGACGCGTGCATCCTGTCCACCTCGCAGTCTCGACGGGACATGTGCGAGCAGCAAGGCCGCCCATGCTCACTGGGAAGCGAGCTCTTTGACCTCCATGCACCAACCGCCGCCCGCCTCGCTCACAAATTCTCCATTAATGGGTTAATTAAAGCACCTGGACGGAGGGTGTTTTCTTGTGATCCCATGGCAGCATTTGCTTTGTTCGTGTTTTCAACTAGTATTCGGCCCTATTTTAAATTTCCACATAGGGCAACGGATAATACGACCATAAATAAAATGGCAACGGATAATACGACGACAAATTTACAATGGCACACATAATAATTGTCTTACATATTCCGGATAATTTAAAATGCCGCATGCAACAAAGCCCAGAAGACACGGGGGCAAGAGAAGAAGGAAATTGCAGACAACGATCTAGGTCGCTACTGTCTCTACTCGTCGGTGGATCGCCGAGCGGTGAAATCCTCCAGCTCCTTCTTCAATTCCTCATGACTTTGCTTGAAAGCAGCCACAGATTCCTCCACCTCCTGCTCACGCTCGATCCGGAGCTTCCTCAAGCCACCCATCAGTTCCTCGACGACCGCTTTCAGCATCATCTTCGAGGCACTGCTCTGCTCATGCAGCATCTTCCATCCGGTAACCTCCTCCTCCTTCTCGGCGACCAACTTGAGGAGCTTCGCATTGTCATCCATGAGTTGCTCGACGAGGCCGGTCGCCTTGTCAACCGAGGCATCGCTGATCTTGAGCAGCTTCATCAAGCCGTCGACCAGCTCCTGCTGCATAGTGACGCCAGCGAGAATGTTGTCGTCGTCGGCGAACGACTTCAGGTTCGCCGGCTCGTCGCGATGGTCGACACCGCGAATGCGCTTGTGAGAGCCCTCGCGTGCCCGTGAGAGCTCGTTAGAGGGCTCCACAGCGGGCCCGGACATCTCTGTTGCGGCTGCGGCTTCGTGGCGGGACCTCTCTAGTGCTTCCGCGGCCTTGGGCTTTGCTGCCTGGTTATATGTCCACCGTAAACTCCTCCTACTGGTCATGGCGGAATGACTTTACAGAGAAAACCAGTTTTGTGGGTGATGACGAGAAGAACTGTGAAGTAATTTTCGAGTGGGTAGTTTTTATAGCCCGGTGCTAAGTGTGAACACATATTAGTTTTAGAGGTGTGAACAGATTTGCAATTACTTATTGCGTTGTAATCAGCAATGTGACGAGAACAAGGTTAAAATTTATTGATGGCAGAAGGTTGACCACGTGGTTGCTCGCCGTTGAGGCGGCCACGGCGCGCTCCACTGTGGCGTCCCTGCGCGCACTCTGCTCGCCGTTGAGGCAAAGTTACAATGGCAACTGTTAATAATTCTTAATAATTGTCTTACATATTCAGGATAATTCAAAATTCCAAATGCGGCATGGCCAAGAACACTCATGACCTACAGATGCATACAATTATAATAAAATATAAGCTAAAAGGCTGAGCTGGCGGCCTTCCGACGATGGTCTTCTTGGACTCCATGATCAGCATAGCACCCTTCCGTCCGTGTGCGATACTCCTAGCCACCGAAAGCAACTAGTTTGCATTTTTCAAAGTTTTTGTGTACACATAGAATCGCACATGAACTAACTGTATTAACCGTTCGTGTTGTAAATTCTCATCGTAGACAGTTCATCCGAGTCGGTTGTTTGCCACAGACATCTTGTTAAGTTGAACCATTTCTGTTGCGTTCGCTAATCGAAAACAGTTTGTCCGAGTGAACCGTATGCCCTATATCACACAAACCTTGATGTGGCTAACTGTTTATGTTGCACTCCCTAATAGCAAACGGTTCATCGGAGCGAACTGCATGCCGTATATCGCACACACATTGATATGGTTGCCCGTTTCTGTTGTTCTGGATCATCGCAAACAGTTCGAACGGGTTAACCATGTGGCCTGAATGGCACATGCAACTAAACTCTGAACCGTGTTTGATGCAATCTCCACCACAAACGTTTCATACACCACTGTTTGCGATTACTGCACCGCACATAGTTTCTTGAAGGGTCTTTGATCGTAGTGTCGCGTTAGCAGCATCCTGCAATAGTGTATCCTGAAATAGAATCATTAAACAAGCAAACATATGCAAACAATGCAAACATAATAGCAATCTGCCAAAATAGTACAATCTGTAAAGAATGCAAGAGTATCAATACTTCTTATACTTCAAAGGTTGTGAAAATTTACCACACTAGAAAATTTATCAGAGCTTATTTTGCAAAAAGTTTAAACATTTTATCACATTCTGAATTTTCTAGGGAATATTTGCAACAGTGGTAAGCTTTCTGTTTTCAAATAGAAACATGTAGGCTTGCAAAACAAGCATAGTAAAGGCTATCATTGCCACTTTTATTGAAATAAAAGATGCAAAACATTATTGTAAATAACAGCAAGAAAATCCTAACAAAATAAAATGATTCTCCAAGAAAAACTCATATCATGTGACGCATGAAAACATAGCTCCAAGTGAGGTTACCCATAATGTTGGAAACAAAAGAGGGGATGCCTTCCGGGGCATCCCCAAGCTTAGTTGCTTGGATCTTCCTTGAATATTATTGTTATGACTGAGCAGACTTATGCCCGTAGGAGGCCCACCGAGCAGGCTTAGTTAGGGGCTTAGCCCACAAGTTATCTTAGTTTTATTTCACATCTTGGTTATATAAACAAGCTGTAAGACATTTTTGAGAATTAAGTAATAAGACAATTCTATTGCCTAGCTCCCTGAGGAGCCAGAAACCCTAAGCCCTAGCCGCCTCATGTGTTCGCTGCTGCTGCGCTAGCCGCAAGGACGGCGCCCTGCCGCCGGCCGCCGCGCAATCTCCCTCGCATTCCTTCTTCCTTCCCTTACAGGCTACGCCCTAGACCGGGTAGAACCCTAGCTCCTACCACCTTGGTATTAGGTAGCTCGGTTTCAACCATGTCTGCACCACCACCAATGCCGCCGCTACCCGCCACCACCGCGCCGCCACCGATCCTCTCCACGGCACCGCTGGCCCTCCCCACTGCGTCGTTGGGCTCCACTGCCAGCGCCTCCACCGGCCAGTCGCCTCCCCCTCTACGGGTCCGCTACCACCACCCTCCACCGCGATGCTGGTCTACTCCTCAGCGGAGATGACCGGCGTCCTCAATGATCTTGTCACCGCCATCCAGGGCATCCGACTATTTCTGGCCAGTCCGTACGGGCCACTGCCATCTCTACCGCCGGCCGCCTCCTCCAGACCGCCCGCCCTGTCGTGGTACTCGGTACCCGCAGCACTTGACGGGGCCCAGCCGCTGCTCCAACAGCCGCCCGCCACCGCGTGTGGCCGCAGTCCAGCAGCAGCACCCACTACCAACGGCTCCGCCGCCCAGCTCCGGGCCTGGGAAGTCTACGCCGGGAGGCCTCCTGATACATCACGTTCGTTTTCCTCCGTAGTCGTCCCCGATTCCGGCTTGGCTGACCGTGACGTCGCCATCACGAGTCTACACGGAGGCCGGGGAACCACTGGTACCCACGTTGTAGTGCGGCGACCCATCCGGCTCCGCGGGCCCCTATGCCGGACGCCCCAACATCGACGGGTGCTGCCGTCATTGCTGCTCCGCACCGCCGAGCTAGTCGGCCATGGAGCTCCGACCCAAATGCCGCCACGGTTCGCCAAGATTGACTTCGCCACTTATGACGGCGCGGAGGACCCCCTCAACTAGCTCAACCAGTCGAGCAGTTCTTCCGCGGGCAGTGCACACTCGCGTCGGATCGCACTTGGCTCGCCTCTTACCACCTCCGCGGTGTAGCACAGACGTGCTACTACGCCCTCGAGCAGGACGAGGGTGGCATGACCCCGTGGGAGCGCTTTCGCGAGCTGTGCCTCCTTCTTTTTGGGCCACTGATCCGCAGGAGCCGCCTCGCGGAGTTGGGCCACCTAACCTTCACCTCCATGGTGCAGGACTTCGCCGACCGCTTCCAGGCCCTGGCGTGTCATGCGCCAGGTGTGACTGCACTACAACGGGCTGAGCTCTTCATCGGCGGCCTTCCGTACCACATCCGCGTGGACGTTGAGCTACGGGGGCCCCAGGACCTCCAGGCGGCCATGTACTTTGCTTGGGCCTTCGAGCACCGCGCCCAGGCCCTGCAGTAGGCGACACCCGACTTGAGGGGGCTGGCAGACCCCCCGACCACCCAACAACACCTTCGCCTCCAGCCGCTCCACCAGCAGCCGTCTCGGCCATGGCATGGCCTTTTCATTTGCTCTATCAGGCGGAGTAGCTCGAGTGCCGACGCTTGGGGCTTTGCTATAATTGCGATGTGCCCTACGCACCGGGCCATATCTGCCCGCGCCTCTTCTACCTGGAGACAGCCGACTATGTCAAGGAGGACACACCCGTCGACGGGATCGCCGACTCCGCCGCGGCGGAGCCCGCGCATGCGCTCGATGTGGCGACGACACTCCTCATCTTGCTTGATGCGCTGGCCAGCATCTGCGACGAGCGAACTATGCTCTTACTGGTGACAATTCACGGCGAGCACCTGGTAGCCCTCCTGGATAAAAGCTCCACGCATAACTTCCTTCCTGAGGCTACCATGCGGCGCTTAGCGCTTCAGCCGATAGGGGGGGAGCAACTTCGAGTCACTGTGCCTAATGGCGACCACCTTCGATGCCATGGGCTCGCACGAGACATGCCCATCACTATAGGTGACATGCACTTCATCATCACGTGCACCGTCATTGACTTGGGTTGCTTTGACTTCATCCTCGATGTCGACTTTTTGCGGACTCTCGGCCCCATCCTCTGGGACTTCGACGCCCTGACGATGAGCTTCTGGCGTCTCGGCCGCCGCATCCGGTGAGAGGGTGTTGGAGGTGCCTCACGAGCGATACCCCATCTCCAGCTGGCCGCGGCCACCCCCGAGACCGAGCATCCTCTATTGGATCACCTCCTACAGCAACACAATGACCCTTTCACCGAGCCGAAGGGCCTTCCGCTGGCCCGGGTCTACGACCATCGTATTCATCTTCTACCAGGCTCGGCACCGGTGGCGGTATGGCCCTACCGGTATCCTCAGATGCAGAAGGACGAGCTGGAGTGGCAGTGCGCGCTCATGCTCGCTTTGGGCATCATCCGGATATCCACATCACCATTCTCTATGCCGGACCTCCTCGTCCGCAAGTCGGATGATACATGGCGCTTCTGCATTGAACACCGTGCCCTTAATGCCCTAACTCTCAAGGACAAGTATCCTATTCCGGTGGTCGATGAGCTCCTGGACGAGCTGCATGGGGCACGCTTCTTCACCAAGATCGATCTCTAGTCGGGCTACCACCATGTGCGCATGCACCTAGATTATATCGCCAAGACGGCGTTTCGGACTTACCACGGCCACTTCGAGTTCTTGGTCATGCCGTTCAGTCTCTCCAATGCCACGGCGACGTTTTAGGCTCTAATGAACAACGTCCTCCGCCCCTACTTGTGTCGGTTTGTGCTCGTTTTCTTTGATGATATTCTTATCTACGACGCCTCGTGGGCGGAGCATCTTCGGCACGTCGCCATCATCTTCAACGAGCTTCGAGCGCGCCATCTTCATCTTAAGCGCTCGAAGAGCTCATTTGGGACACCTTCAGTCGTCTACCTCTGTCACGTCATCTCGGCTGAGGGGGTGGCCATGGACACCGACAAGGTGCTGGCCGTCGCCGCCTGGCCGATCCCGCATTCACCGTGGGCTCTTCGCGCGTTTCTTGGCCTCGTGGGGTACTACCGGAAATTTATCAGGGAGTTCGGCTGACGGTGTCCTGGACTAGGGGGTACTCAACACGTCATCTCCCGATCTGATAGATTGGGCCGAGGACCCCCGTGGCCGCATACTCATGGGCCAGTTCGGACAACTGCCGCATACAAGGAAGATTCCACAAGACTTGGCGATCAAGACAAGGACTTCTCCCCACCGGCGTATTCGGCTAGGACTCTTGTTAACCTGGGCCTCTGGTGCATTATATAAACTAGGGCCAGGCTAGTCGATAGATTATATATACATACAATCATACCATAGGCTAGCTTCTAGGGTTTAGCCTCTACGATCTTGTGGTAGATCAACTCTTATACTACCCATATCATCAATATTAATGAAGCAGGACGTAGGGTTTTACCTCCATCAAGAGGGCCCGAACCTGGATAAAACTTCGTGTCCCCTGGCTCCTGTTACCATCGATCCTAGACGCACAGTTCGGGACCCCCTATCCGAGATCCGCCGGTTTTGACACCGATATTGGTGCTTTCATTGAGAGTTCCGCTGTGTGATCGACAAAAGGATCGATGGCTCGCCTGCAGATCAACTGCGACTTTGGCATCCTCGTCACCAGCTCGACTGGTCACCTTGGTTCGACCAAGAACTGCGCCCCGTGTTCGGATGAGGGCCTTCATCAACACCAACTCCGATCTCTATCAAGATCATTGAGGAATCGTCCATGGAGCTCGGGGGCTCAACGTCAACATTGCCCTCGGGCGACTGTGCTGTTTTTCCGGATAGCGAACGCGTATCCGCCGCCACCGCCTCCTCGAGCGTCACTTTAACGATCGCTTTTGTGGAATTGTGCGGAATCGAGTCTACAACAACCTGGAAAATTTCGTCGAGTTCCGATGGAGGAATCTCTGGCAATCTATGATATACCGGAGCCCTGTCAAATTTGGAAGGGAATCTGGACGAGTTTAGGGCGTGGTGTCCAGCTTCTAGCTCGGACGTCCTTTCAAAGATCCAACCGTTGATCGGCTGCGGAATTCCTATATCTAGCACCTCTCCAAATTTCAGCTCGATCCGACCGTCAAACTCCGAGAACCTTCCGATTAGTGCATCAGTTTTCAGATTTGTTTTCTGCGCGAAAACGAATCCGACCCGAGTTCGTCTTTTTTATGAACAGGATTTCGGACATCCCTTTTGAAGGAAGTTTTGTATGGGGTATTGTGTTTTGTTCCCGAGCACATCCCACTAACTTTAAGATCTTTTGAACATGATCTTCAACATCATGCTGGTGTCAAACCAGTGCGGCAATATTGCTCGACAGTTGCCGACCTGCGCTAGACACGTCGTCACTTTGTTGAGCCGAGCTCAACTTCTTCGGATCATCATCTCGGCAAGTCGAGCAAGAGTCCAGCATCGCGAAGGATAAATCATCACCAACATCGCCGCCCCATGGATTACACAGAGCGGGCATACCGGCATCACCGCACGGTCGCTTCATCAGGCCGGCATCGACCACGTCACGACCTGCATCGGCAGGGCCGCACTATTGTTTCTTCAAGCTGGTGTCCGTCACGCTGACCTACTTTGACTCATCGGTTGACATCGAGGCTTCGCCATCTTTTCATCAACCTACTCCGGTAATGGGTGTGCGGATCGAGTCCCAATTTTGGGAATCACCTTCCTTCGGATTGCTACAACAAATAAACCAGGTGCTATTAATCCTAGTATTTTTTTCTTGTTTGGGTTCAATTTTTCCCAAGGAATTATTACTCTGGTTTGTCCATCATATGTACACAGGTCTATCAAATGGTGGCCGCATTAACGACGGTCGCATGGTGGTCCGGTCAGTCTCCGTACATAGTCCAGCGAATGCCGCATCCAGAACTCAGACCGACTTGTGAATTCAGGCTTTGCCATGCCTTTACCGCATCACGCCGACGCCCTGCATCGACCTTGACTTCGGCGCCGGGCCATATTTCTTTTATTACTCACTTTGCATAAATTATTTATTATGCAACATTTTTTTAATTATCATTATTACTATTATCTCCACTTTGCACTATTTTTTGTGCACAGGAAAACGATCCGGGGACTTCGGCGTCACTCTGCCGGTCTGCATTGACCGTGCTATGTCACCACTTCGTCGTGTCGAGCTCTCCGCTCCGCCACCTCGGGACCGGCTTGGGGGATGGAACCTTGCCCCGCATCAAGCTCGGACCGTGTCATCAATACCGAACACATTAACCAGCTAAGTCGCTTTCATGCTCAAAGCTTTAATTTCTAACTTGTGTTTGGTTCGACCAAGCATTATACTTTTTTGGAAAAAGTTGCTTGTAAAATTTTGTTGTTTTCCAAACTTTGTTTGTGACACACAAATTCAAGGACCCAATTCACTTGGGGGTTTCCTTTATGAAGCTTTTCCTGTTGCATGTGATTATACTTGTACGGCTTCATTCCTTGTTCGTGTATTATGCCACAATATGCACCATATTGACTTAAGCGATTTGCAAGCTGGGTTGCCTCGCTCCTGTGTTTACCCCTACGTTCCCGATTGTTCGGCTAGGGAGTAAAGGGAGCACCTCTGCGATTGTCACGATCGGGTTGCCCGAGCCGGACCTCAGACTGGGTGCAGCCGAAAGCTAGCGCTCTTATAGTTTTCAATGATGGTCCGCACACAACGGAACTCATGAGTACAAAAAATCTATTACACAAGTCTCATAATAACAATGAGCACCAAAGAAAGGTATCGGTGGGGGTACTATTTTCTTCGAAGATGCTTCTTACACTTCACGGTAATATAGCATAAGTTCCCTGAGCGCGCTTTGTCTGTTACAGCCTTATGGCCTGATTGCCTGGTTATTGGAAACACCGTCGATATTCTCGACCGATGGAGTACATAACACTTTTCGGTCCTTGACCGAAGAGGGAGAAGCTGACGGTCGGTTAAGACGCGTTTAAAGTTCGGTTGAACATATATATGATATAAGTACTTCGGTACATGCTATCATTCTTCTACCCAAGTCACTTGGGGGCTCGTAAGTTTACTTGAGCCGTTTTATAATAAGTGTTCTTCTTCTTAGTCGTTGCAAAGTTTTACTATTATTATTTATCACTCCTTTTTTCGACACGAGTGTGCGGTCACTAGCCAGGGAGCCTAATTTCTCTCTCAAAGCCGCTAGAGTTTAGTTTGCTAAACTGGCCTGATGAGAAGTACTCCGCCCTCGGGATAAGAGGTTGAAGCCGTAGGCTGACCCGCTCGAAGTCTTGAGATAGCATGTATTATGTTAAATCACGACAGAAGCACTTCTTTTTTCTAAGACCAACTTTCGGATTGGCACCGAACACTTGATATTGTTCGGGCGTCATGTTTTTGCTAATGTTTCTTGGTTTTCCAAGCTTTTTGGCACTTTTAAACTATTTGTGCTTTTCCAGCATTAGTCTCGCAGTGCAACGCCGGACACCCTTAGGGATTCGGCAAAAACATTCTCAGATATTGCTATATATGCATCGGTTTCGAATTGTGTCTTCGGTCAATAGTTGGGTTGCCCGGCTCCTGCACTTGCTTCCTACGTTCCGTTTTGTTCAGCTAGGCGTGCAAAGGGAGAACCACTGCGATTGTGCTTCCAGCTCACATGGTTAAGCACCTCAGTGGAGAAAGATGAAAACTGACTTTCACAATAAGCGTCAACTGGTCAGCGATCCGATGACTATGTTAAATGACGGGCCATTCATAACATTGGCCGAAGTGTTTACGGCTTGACCCCGACTGTCGCCGAACATTACCAGGGGCTATTAACTGGCCTCCCAAACTAAATCCTCAATATTTTGCTCTGACATTAGAGCTGAGGTTTAATGATCATGCTTAGCATGACAACCCAAAGAAAGGAATCGATAGCGGGACTATTTTCTTTGGAAGACATTTCTTCTCTTAAACAGTAATATAACTCTCTGCGTACCTTTGTTTATAAAACCGTATGGCCAAATTGCCTTGTTTGTTGTAAATCTTTGCCCTCATAAAGGCTTTATAAAGTAGGACAAACACTCCTCGGCTACTGGCCGAGGAGGCGGAAGCCGATGGTCGGTCAACAAAGTTTTGTACAATGCGGATCCGAGCATTAATGACGTAAAGTACTTGGATACATAAGAGTCATTACACATAATTTGTGATTTTAGTATGGATATTGATCCTTAATTCGGCCACCCGTGCCCGCATTAAGGCTCGGGGGCTACTAGGCTTCGGGCTTATTATTTACAAATATTAAAGGGGCACATTGATCCCCTGATCTGGTGTTACCACCCGACCAGTGTCTCAGGGCTACTGCATTTCTTGTCCAATGTAGAAAATTTTATGTGCAATATAGTTTCCGAGGAGATTTTGATCCTCAGGTTGGTCGGCCGCACCCAACCTAAGTCTCGAGGACTGAGCACGCCGCTTTTAGTATCCCAAAGTATTCTGCCGAGCTTGGACTTGATCCTCAGGCCGATTTTGCAAATCAACCTGAGTCTTAGCGGCTACTGGGATCAGCGGTCTTACGTCATCCTTCAGGTGCATCTCGGGTTTTAGACCGATACACACCTTGAGGGATACTGGCTATATATCTCGGCAGAGGATAAATTGCACCAATAAAAAATATTAACAAAAATCAGCCCACATTGGGGGTGGTGCACCACCTCGGAAGCAGTCCGGCATCAATCTCGGGCGTTAGTGGATGGCTCCATAGAGGGCATTTCCGGCATTAAGCTCGGCTAAACTCCTTCAAACTTCTCTGAAGCAAGGTGATTTACGACACCTCGGATACAGTCCGACGTTGGAGCTCGGATACATAGTCTGGCGTTGGAGCTCGGATACAGTCCGGCATTGGAGCTCGGATACATAGTTCCGCGTTGGAGCTCGGATACATTCCGGCGTTAGAGCTGGGAAGCGGTCCGGCGTTGGTGCTCGGCTGCAAAAGCTACCTCGAATGCAGTCCGGCGTTGGAGCCCGGACGCAAGAGGATGCTGCCACCCGGGAACAATTTCAAACCCGAGGTGTGGCATAAAAATAACAAGGCATTAATAAAGGCCGGAAACTTAAAGGGGCTCCTCGGATACCCGATGTATAAACTTGTCGAATTCATTTTGGCGATCCTCAAGATCGAAGATGAGAAGATTTGTTGAACCAATTTTCAAGACCGATGACCGAAGATGAAGAACAGTTCGGAAGAATCGAGGAGCGTCCCTAACTTGAAGACCGGTTCATGGGGCTACTGACGGTGTCCTGGACTAGGGGGTACTCAACACGTCATCTCCTGATCTGATAGATTGGGCCGAGGACCCCCGTGGCCGTATACTCATGGGCCAGTTCGGACAACTGCCGCATACATGGAAGATTCCACAAGACTTGGCGATCAAGATAAGGACTTCTCCCCACCGGCGTATTCGGCTAGGACTCTTGTTAACCCGGGCCTCTGGTGCATTATATAAACCAGGGCCAGGCTAGTCGATAGATTATATATACATACAATCATACCATAGGCTACCTTCTAGGGTTTAGCCTCTATGATCTCGTGGTAGATCAACTCTTATACTACCCATATCATCAATATTAATCAAGCAGGACGTAGAGTTTTACCTCCATCAAGAGGGCCCAAACCTGGGTAAAACTTCGTGTCCCCTGCCTCCTGTTACCATCGATCCTAGACGCACAGTTCGGGACCCCCTACCCGAGATCCGCCGGTTCTGACACCGACATCGGCCTCATCGCGTCCCCGGTCACGCGCTTGCCATCGCAATGCCTTTTCCCAGGATGAGGAGGCAACCACGACTTTCGAGGCCCTCAAGGGTCCCTCACGACGGGCCCCGTCCTGCAGATGCCTGACTTTGATCACCCGTTCATCATCGACTGCGACGCCTCCGATGCGGGGTTCGGCGCGGTCCTTCATCAGGGTGATGAACCCCTCGCCTTCTTCAGCAGGCCCTTTGCCGCGCGCCATCTTAAGCTTGCGGCCTATGAGCGCGAGCTCATTGGCTTGATGCAGGTGGTGTGTCACTGACGGCCCTATCTTTGGGGTCAGTCTTTCCAGATCCGTAAGGACCACTACAGCCTCAAGTTCTTGCTGGACTAGGGGCTGTCTACCGTGCCGCAGCACCAGTGGATCAGTAAGCTCTTCGGCTTCGACTTCACCGTCGAGTATCGTCCAGGCTACCTTAACACCGTCGCCGATGCCTTGTCTGGGCGTGACGCAGACACCGCCGTCGGTGACTCTGAGGGGCGGCGCTATGCATCCGCTCGGGGGCCTCCTTTGCCCTCTTCACCGATATCCTCGAGCAACCGCGGATGCACCGGACGCACTCCTCCATCAGCAACAGTTGGCTGCGGGTGAGCTCGAGGAGCCGTGGCGCCTCGCTGACGGGTTGCTCCTTCATGGGCACCGGGTCTTCGTTCCCGCGCACGACGATCTCCGTCACCAGGTCCTGCTGCTGGCTCACTTGGCGGGCCATGAGGGTGTGCAGAAGACCCTCCATCGTCTCCACGCCAACTTCTACAATCTAGGGGATCGGGCCCTGGTCCACGACTGGGTGTGGTCTTGTGTGATGTGCCAGCATCACAAGACAGTGACGCTGAGGCTGGCTGGTCTGCTCCAGCGATTGGAGTGTCGTCTCAGGTCTGGGCGGACATTTCCATGGACTACATCGAGGGCCTTCCCAAGGTGGGCGGCAAGTCGGTTATTCTCACGGTGGTCAACTGCTTCTCCAAGTATGCTCACTTCATCGTGCTCGGTCATCCCTACATGGCGGCGTCCGTAGCCCGGGCCTTGTTCGACGGTATCGTCCGCCTCCACGGGTTTCCCTCTTAGATCGTCAGCAATCGGGACCCCGTGTTCACAGGGCATGTGTGGCGCGATCTTTTTTGAATGGTGGGTGTGAAGCTCTGCCTGAGCACGGCCTTGCACTCTCATACGGACGGCTAGTCCGAGGTCCACAACAAGGTGATTGTCATGTATTTGCATTGCATCACAGGTGATCGTCCTCGCACATGGGTGGACTGGCTCTCGTGGGCGTAGTATTGCTACAACACCTCCTATCACTCCGCCTTGCGCGCCATGCCATTTGAGATGGTTTAGGGCCGGCCGCCCTCGGCGATCCTACCTATTGATCGGGCCACGGCTCCGACTGAGGCGGCCGGTGATCTTCTGCGGAGCCACGATGAGATGCTAGCAGAGGTCCGGCAACGCCTCATTCAGGCCCAACAGCTGGGCAAGCACTACTACGACGGCCACCAGCGCAAGGTGGAGTTCGCGGTGGGCTATTGGGTGTGGTTGCGTCTTCTTCACCACTCTACGCTGTCACTGGAACCACGCGTGAAGCAGAAGCTGGGTCCTCGCTATGCCGGGCCCTCTACTATCCTGGAGCACATCGGGAAGGTGGCTTACCGCCTTCAGCTTCCAGCGGGTGCGTGCATCCATGACGTCTTCCATGTGTGGCTGATCAAGCCTTTCCGTGGGGAGCCACTTGCGGCTCCTCCCGTGCTTCCTCCGTCCGCCGACGGGCGTCTTCTTCCAGGACCGGAGAAGGTGTTGCAGGCCCAGCTACGTCACGGAGCATGGTACGTATTGATTCAGTGGGCCGGGCTTCTAGCGAAGGAAGCCACTTGGGAGCAGCGCGAGGAGTTCCGCCAACACTACCCAGACTTCTAGCTCAAGGACGAGCTGTTTACGTAGGCGAGGAGAGATGTTATTACCGGGCAGACTTATGACCGTAGGAGGCCCACCGAGCAGGCTTAGTTAGGGGCTTAGCCCACAAGTTATCTTAGTTTTATTTCACATCTTGGTTATATAAACAAGTTATAAGACTCTTTTGAGAATTAAGCAATCAGACAATTCTATTGCCCGACTCCTCGAGGAGTCGGAAACCCTAAGCCATAGCCGCCTTCTGTGTCCGCTACCGCCGCGCCAACCGCAAGGATGGCGCCCTGACGCCAGCCGCCGCACAATCTCCCTCGCCCTCCTCCTTCCTTCCCTTACAGGCTACGCCCTTGACAAGGGTAGAACCCTAGCTCCTACCAATTACCTTGGGGTGCCTTGGGAATCCCCAAGCTTAGGGTCTTTTCACTCCTTATTCTCCTCATATCGACATCTCAACCAAAACATGAAAACTACAATCACACAAAACTTAACGGAACTTTGTGAGATCGGTTAGTATGATAAAGAGCAAGCTAGTTCTCTTTGGTACTATCGAATACAAGATTCATAATTGTTCTCACACAATGCCTACTGTACTATATCATTTCCAAAATTTATATTGAGCAATATAAGCCATAGAAACTAGAAAACAAGCAAATTGTGCATTGAAAACATAATCTGCCAAAAACAGAATAGCCTGTAGTAATCTGTACTCCAACCATACTTCTGCTACTCAAAAAATTCTGAAAAATAGGAAAACCTGGGTAATTTGTCTACTAATCTTCTTCAAAAAGAATCAGCATTTTATCGCGCTTCTGTTAAAATTGAGAATTGATTTCCTAAGCTTAAAAGTTTCTATTTTTCAGCAAGATCAAATCAACTATCACCGTAAGCCATCCAAAGGTCTTACTTGGCTCTTTATTGAAACAAAAGCAATAAAACATGATTACTACAGTATCTTAATCATGTGAACACACAAAAACAGCGGGGGTAAATGTTGGGTTGTCTCCTAACAAGCGCTTTTCTTTAATGCCTTTTAGCTAGGCATGATGATTTCAATTATGCTCACATAAAAGATAAGAATTGAAACATCAAGAGAGCATCATGAAGCACATGGAGAGCACATTTAAGTCTAACCACTTCCTATACCACTGCAAAAGAAATACACTTCCATGATGATACGTGTTTGTCACAGTAGGTCGCTTTTTTTGTCATGCATGTACATCCATGACAAATTTATGACAGAATCAAGATAGTCATACCTGTGCTGTCATAGAAGTGTTCCATGACATTACCAAAATTATCATCATGGAAGTGTCCACTTCCATGACGATAAATCCCGCGTCACAGAAGTTCTTTCATCAAGGGTGACCGACACGTGGCATCCACCGTAACGGTACGCCGTTAAGCTATCGGGTCGGGTTTTGCATCCGATAACCCGTTAACAACCCCGACCAATGGGGATTTTCCACGTGTAAAATCATCATTGGCTAGAGGAAACACATGTTGGCTCATTGTCGGGACAGATGTCATCCACTCACTGGACAGAAGGCGCCTATGATACGTCGACACGTGGCACAACCCAACAAATTTAAATGGGCCGGCCCAACTAAAGGCCCACAAGATTTTGCGGACCATAATGGGCCGGCCTAGCTAAAGGCCCATGAGATTTTGCGGACCATAATGGGCTGGCCCAGCTAAAGGCCCACAAGATTTCGCGGGCCATAATGGGACGGCCTAGGTAAAGGACCACAAGATTTTTGTGTGCCATAATAGGCCAGCCCAGGTAAAGGCCCACAAGATTTTTGTGTGCCATAATAGGCCGGCCCAGGTAAAGGCCCACAAAATTCTTGTGGATCATAATGGGCCGGCCCAGCCAAAGGGCCACGAGATTTCGCCGACATTAATGGGCTGGCCCAGCTGTAGGCCCACAAGATTTTGAGGGCTGCCATGTTTTTGGCCAAATGTCGGCCCATATTTGATCCGGTCTATTAATGGCCTGCCACGCTCCGGGCCTAATAGTGGCCCATATGAGATCCGGCCCGTTAAATGCCTACCACGTTCTGCGCAAAATTATGGCCCAGATCAGGTCCGGCCCTTTAAGAGGTTTTGGGCCTAATTATGGCCCATATCAGATTCGGCCCGTCATATAATTCGGCCTGATATTAGTTTTGGCCTGTTAAGGGCCCGTTGAACATTTCGGCCCTATATTAATTTTAGCCTGTTAAAAGCCCGTCATATAGTGGGGCCTAACTACGGCCCGTTTTGCATCCGGCCTGCTCGCAGCCGATATCTGATTGGGCCAAACAAGGACCGAGACAATTTTTCGGCTTGTTAAAAGCCCATGATTTGATTCGCACAATCATGGGCCGGGGTTCATTTCGGGCTGCTGCCGGCCCGTGAGCTGATCGGCACGTTTCAGGCCCAACCTATATCGTGATTGCATGATGGCCCGATTATGTACCGTAATTTTATGGTTTGGCCGGTTTACTTCGAAGACATGATATATATATAGTAAAATAACTGCAGCATCATGAATAAGAAAAAACCTATACTATAGAATAAAGAAATTACGGCATATTACATCCACTGGGCATCAAAGTTGCCACTATGATAATAAAGCACAAGCAGACAACAGATTACATACACTGGGCATCAAAGATCGCCACCAGTGCAAATAAACACGCCGACAAAATAATATACAAAACCGACAGCACTTCAATAGAGTTCAAGAAAGGTTAGCCCTGCTGGGGAGCTGCAGCGCAAGCAGCTGAGCAAGATGATGAGACTGCGCTTGTTCAACACTTATATGTTCCTCACTCTGAAAGATAAACAAGCAGACAGATGATAGATTTTGCACATAAAAGTATCAGTGCTGGCAATTCATCACAATTCTTACCGACGAATAAAGTGACACAGTTTAAATTTGCATTAACACAATATGATATTGTTCAGGTCAAGACATGGCAGGAAATGACATTGTGAAGGAGTTGGCAGCTTCACGACACCACTGGATTACAGATCAAGAACTCATAAGTATCAATGGTTAGTGTGCTGTCAATTTGTACCATTTCAGATTGGCAAATAAAGAGACGGTTTAAATAATAGTAGAATGATATGACATTTTTCATAGTTAAGACATTGCAGAATATGACATTGTGCTATAGTGGGTAGGTTCACCACACCACTGGATTACAGATGATGAACAGAAGCATACATGCAGTGCAAAAGAAGATCACTTGCTCTGTATAGTTTAATTTACATGTTATGAAGAAGGAACTTGGTTGTACAACTGAAAACTTAAATTGAGAAAGGACGAACTTTTGTTTATGAATTACATATAATAATCTTTAAACAAGCAATTTGATGCAAACACCAAAAATAAACAGTTGTTGCAGTCATGCCTAACCAAATATATACAACAAAGTTTGAAGGCTTGAGATGGAGAAACATACATTATTGGTGAAGACAGGCTCTATAAAGGCCTTGTCTATGCTGATTGGGGGGGCAATTCAAGAAGTTTACCACAGAATCTTCTTCAAAAGCATTGCCTTTATTCTACATTTTGTTAAGAGTAAATATAGATGTGATAATATACGAAAAAATGGAGAATATTTAAGATAAGATGAAGAGTGATGCTACATAACCAAGTAGCTATAAATGTAAGTGCAGCAATACAGGCAAAAGGTACAACCAAGAGCAATGCACAACTAAACTTTTTCAGTACCAACCTTATGGTAAGAGTAAATATAGATCTGATGTGTAGAAAAGGGAGGGCAAAGGAAAATAAGCTGCAGAGTGATGGTACATGAACAACTACCTGTCATTATAAGTACACTGATAAAGGACAACATGTACATACAAGAACAATGCAGATCTAAAAAACATTGGCATTGGATATATTCTACACTAATGTAACCATTCATACAGATTAGATAATTTGGAGCGAACAATTGATAAGCAAGCTATCATGCATACTGCTGTCACATAATGAACTAGGTATGTATGCAAGTATAGTGATACAGGACAACAGGTACTAACAAGAGCAAAGCAGCGGGCAGCATATTTGCGATATCCTGTCGTTCTTGTCAAACCGTAATTCTTCTTCGAGCAGATTTCCTGCAAAAAAGATCCGTAAGGCACATGTGGAAAAGTAGAAGTTCAAATTGTCATGTGATTTCATAGACAGTACCTCATCCTGGGAATGAGACCAGTGCATAAAAAGGTTTTTCCATTCAATGTCTTCTAAATTTAGCACAGGAGACTTCATCGGAAATTCGTTTATAGACTTGCCATCAAAGTGTGATTTCCTCAAGTAACACCGATACTGCTGCAATGCTTCCTTGAAAAGCACAAGCAAGCTTTGCTCGTCATGACTATCCAGATTGACCCTCGCCTAGTTACAACAATGTAATGTAAATCATTGATGTGTTCAATAAGTAGAAAACAGGAAAATAATAACCATGAATAATAGCACTTACACGTAAGTTGGACAGGAAGATGTGAAAATGGTGTTTGTCTTCACAATAATCTTCCCATGATGGGAATATATGCACGTAGTCCCTAACAACATTGAAAGCATTGTCTTTTAAACTGGGAATAAATGGAATGGGGTTCCAATCTGCAGGAATTGGCCGTCTCTGCAGTTGGGATAGGTCTTCGGCCGGTGGACTTGCTGTACTTTTTGCTGGAGTGGGATTTTTCTGTGGTACAGCTGGTGCTATGGCAAATGAAATCGGTATACCTTTTGCTGGAGTGCAGGTCATGTGTGGTGGGGCTAGTGGTGGCCAGTGAAGTATGGGTACAGTCTGCTGGAGTCGGTCCTACGTTTTGTGTTACTGGTTGTACATCCAATATAAGTGGGGTGCTGTCTGATTTCTCCGGCACCACCACATTTTTCAAGGGCTTTGCTGGTGCTCCTTCAGGTTCGGCAAACACCCTCTTCCTTTTTAATGTCTGATGCACAAGAATAGCATTTGAGTGCAAAAACATGGTATGATGACAGATGGAACATGTATTTATAATGGATGGGCATGGCATCTCGACATATATGATGAGTAAACTAAGCAGATGGCGGTGCAACAAAGTAGAAGAAATGCAAGACAACGTATGCAAGATACGCTCAATCAATAAAACCTTGCCAAATTAGAACAGGCACCTTGATGGGTGAACAGGACAGGCCATCTGCCTTTGACTCCTCGAGGTTAGAATAGTCATTAGGATGATATACTGAACAAGAATCAACAGTTGGGGAGCGTACGAGTTTCATTGCTTCAAGAATGGCACTCAATGCCTTGCTACCAATTTTGTAAGTCATTGCAGTGTTCCACAATATTCTTCTGATGCGCGGATTCTGATATTCACTGTAATTGTGTATAATATCTAAGAACCATGAAAACATAAATAGTTGTGAGATTATCTTTGTAATGCAGATGATATTCTAATATAGGGGCGCCCTTGTAAACACTTGTGTGCTATCACTGGATTCTGATGAGAGAGCTCATGTGTGCTGTAATATGGTGCGTGCATTTATATAATCTGGCACAAATACACAAAAAAATAGGCTCCAGAAGTAAGGATAGCTGGCAGATGATAGGTTCATAATATACTGTATAGAGAGTTTATTGCCAAACCATGATAACAAGAGCACACAGCAACTAGGCAGATCATAGTGTACATAACAAGGGTACACCATAACAAGGATATATAAATCAGGAAAGTGGAACTGGCTGGAAATTACGGTGTTGTATTGCTGCTAGTAATTGAAAGCCTATCGATCACGTACAGGCCAGCTCTATCAGCTTTTGAGTGCAGATGTCCCTGCTCCCCTTCTGGACAGGGAACATACTGTGCTTCCCGTACAGAACACCGCATGGGCCGCCAGCCGAACCACCAGCCCCACCGCCTGTGTTCCTCCGCTACCCCCACCCCGCCCCCACCCGCGTCGAGTTTTCTTCGTTCGACGAGGCCCCACCACCACCCACCACAACCACCGTCCCCACCCGAGCCCCTTCGATCGCACCGGCGAACTCCGGTGAGCTCTGAGAAATCGACTGACCCAATTTTGAAATTTAGTCTACTCTGATTTAACTAGTGTGGAATATAAAAGGGGAAAACCATAAGCATTGCGAGTATGGTGTTGAGCGTCCCATGGCGGATCTGAAGGTGCAAACCGGACAAAGGCAACTTCGCAACCAAGACAAGAAGTCAGAGTAAAGCAGTGGTGATCTATTTTCTTGCTGCGATAAATAAGTTGAGAAGATACGAAAGAGTACCGCCTCTGGTGCGGCGCCGTGTACGCATCTGCTGAGAATTTGACGGTGCTACGGTAGCGATGGCTGTCGGCGGCGTGGAAGTAGATCTAGGAGGGTAGATGGTGGCGGCGGGGCGCGGTGGACGAGATGGTCGTAGGAGCGGCGCCGGCAAGGTGGACGACGGCGGGGATGAAGCGAGAGGACGGGATGCAAGGATCCCGGTCCGAAGCCGTGGATGAGAGAGGTCGATCTCTTGTAATGGACGGCGGCGTCGGGGTATCAGCTCCGGCATGGTGGAGGAGGACGGCGGTGGATGGGGTGGCGGACGGCGGCGGACGGAGGAGGGTGGGGTGGAGAGGGTGTTTTGGCGCCCACGGAGTACGAATGGGGAAAAGGGAGGTAGAGAGGAAGGGGGGAACCATGTATTCAGGGCGCGCTTGTCTCAAATGCGAGGAAATTTACAAACTTAGCCCCCGTTTCAAATTTCTACTATATCACAGCAACACTAGTTGGTTGGGGATAGGAGGGTAATCTCGCATACACCGAATATTTGTCGACGAGAGTTTGTTTTTGGCGCCCATCGTGTATAAATATGAATCGGGGAGGGAGTCGATTTCGGCCGAGGACACACTGTGTTTTGCCGCCCACCGTGTATGAATCCGGGTGAGAGGTGGTTACGTCACGTTTGGGTGAAATTACAAACCTACCCCTATCGAAACCTATAGAAATCCAGCATATAGGCTTTGCGTGGCAGGGATAGGCAGTAGTGATTTCCATCTCGCAGATTTTGGTTTCGGGCGGTTACTGTGACTTTCCCCACTTTGTTCAAATTTTGCAGAGTGCACGTTTACCGTGCCAACTAAATTCGAATCCCATTTGTATTCTATTTTTTATATATACTTTCAAAAGCACAACAAAGAATTCTTCTCCTTTATATGTATAATATGATTTACAAATAGAACGATCTCGAAATCTTAAGATTGAATTCGAAAAAATTTAACCAAATTATGTTCTACTAAAATGTATGGATCAGTAATATCTACATATTAAATAACATAGATGTGCGTGAATTCATATGAGTATGCATGTTTGATAGATCAATTTTGGTTTGAGTATGGATTACATGTATCATCATCTCGAATTCAAATATTTGAATCCCTTTTTTCTTCACTCCTTTCATGCCCATCTCTCTCGCATGCATGCTCCTTCAGGTAGCTATCACTCTCTTTTCTCCAGCTCAATCGCACGCTCACTTCATAGTGCTCCTATCCTTGCAAACATGGTCTCTCGACGTCTCCCTTGAGAAGTGTCACACTCACCCTATCATTATAAATTACACGGTTTTCATTATCTCTCACGTCTCTTCTGTTCTCTGGTATCACTCGGTACCTAAGCTTTCTTTTTCACCGCCAAACACACAGTCTCCACTCGTCTTTCACTTTGTCTTTCTCTCTATGGGATTCTCTCACACACCCTATATGTCTCTACATATGACTCATACCACTAAAATTACTCTCTCTATCTCTCCTGTAGACACAACATTTGTTGCGGTCTCCTTTTCGTCTCCATCCCAGACTGACATTATTCATTTGTTTACCGATCAGACAACCACGACTACCGTCTCCTCTCTCTCTCACAGACACACACGCACAACTCCTGCTTCCACTCCCCTTCCCGACTACCGTCTCTCTCTCTCACACACAAAACTCTTGCTTTCGCACCCCGACTCGTATTTCTCTCACAAACATTCATCGACTAGCTAGCCTCTAGATAGGTTTATACACCCGCACACTCATGCTTCCACCATCGCATACATATCTCTCTCCTGCTCCTTGTATCTATGTAGATTTT
Source organism: Triticum urartu (assembly GCF_003073215.2). Lineage (NCBI taxonomy): Eukaryota > Viridiplantae > Streptophyta > Magnoliopsida > Poales > Poaceae > Triticum > Triticum urartu. The sequence goes on along the minus strand of NC_053027.1, from coordinate 229,179,705 downwards.
TCTTCCCTTCTTGAGACACGCCCTCTTGATCGTGCACACACACTATCGCCTCATTTTAAGCTAATACCTATCACACACACACTCCTTGTGTCTTTGTCACACATGCACTCCGTCCTCCTCCACTCGCCCTCTCTCTCACACACACATGGGCTTTTTGCAGCAACTAGCAAGATGCCCATGCGTTGCATGGAACATCAAGATGCATTTGTATGAGTAGTTTATCTTGTGGTGGAAAAGGTAAACGAGGGAAGGCTTTATTTGCAAATGTGGAGAGGGGTGTGGGTATCTTTTTGCAAAATTGCCATAGTTTCCTTCCTATCAATCAGATATAGATCGGACTGCCTATATTGCAGGATGGCAGGCACACGATCATCACCGACAATGCTTATTATAAGAGTAGGGATAAAAAATAGAGTTGGTGATGATGGTGGGCCTGCCATCCTGCAATGTAGGTCGTCTGATTTATATCTGACGGATAGGAAGGAAAATATGGCAATTTACCCGCACTCTTCACCACATTTGCAGATAAGGCCTTCGCTCGTTCATCCTTTTCTCCCACAAGATCTTGATGTTCCGTGCAATGCACAGGCATCTTGCTAGTAAGAGTAGAAATTAGACATATACCACTTCTCGAATTTGGAAACCAACAATATTCCTCCCTTATCTCATCAAAACCGCCAAAGGAATATATTTTGAGTGAAACATAACATATTTTTAGTGATATACGTATTTCAAAGCTAGACTTTTTTTCTATCAAATCGGTGAATATGTATTAATCCAGTGGCGGAGATAGGCCTGGGGCAGCTAGGGCTATAGCCCCAGGCCTAGAAACAACTTCCTTTGTAATTTCTTCATGCAAAGCATAGAAAATCATAGAAGTTTATCACTCAACATAGCACAGCCCCAGGCGTAGTATGCATCTAGCTCCGCCACTAATCGACTTTGATCGTGTGGCAACGCATTGGCACATTGCTAGTAGTTATTATAATTTTTCGGACACCAGACAAACGGTGGAGTACATATACGAAGAGAAGAGGCGCACGCAGCAGTCGGCCTCTCGCTGTCTCGCACACATGAGTGTGACATAAAGGCGACGTTAACAAATAGACCCTAAAACCCTAGGGGCACGATTGCTGCATTCGCGGGTACCGGGTACATGGTGGAGCACCTTTGTAGGAATAGTCAGCTCACGTGATAATTTGATCTGTAGGAGTTGATGGTCGGGACCACAGGTGAACGACTTGGAGCGCGGTGGCTCGCCAGTTGCCACAGATCGAGTAACCACGTTTAAAATATCGTTTTTTAGCGGGGTTAAGAGTTCCGATTTTCAATGGCGTGTTATAAGTAGTAAGTAGTTTTTAGAACGATTGGTATGGAGCGAAAATGGAATTCATAGTACTGTGTACCTCCTTGGCGTATGGTTGTATGGTTTTTTTTTGCGATGGAGGTTGTATGGGTTTATGTTGCGAGATGTTGAACCTGGTAGTTCTAGGGCAAATACTATGGTTTAGATTTAGATGCTGGTTTTCTTTAATGAAAATCGGAAGGGGAAACCCTTCTTCGATTAAAGAAAACTACTACCTCCATTCTGGTTTGCTACTCCCCATCGTACTTTGGGTCAAAGTTTGTCCACGAACTTTACTTGTAAAATGTGAATGGAAAACGAGATTTTGTTATACCCAAACAAAAAAGGACTAGAGGGAGTGATTGCTCTGACATGGACGGGACCTCTCATAGCGCAGGCATTGAACCGGCGCGCCGGCCAAGAGGGCCGCACTCGCTGCAGGCCCGGCTGAGAATGCCTCCTCGCCGCGTGCAACCAGCTTAAGACTGCCCCGCCTACCTTCATTGAATCTGCGCGTGTGCCGGCAACACGTCCTTCCGTGAGCCGGCAGGCATTTTAGAACACAAAAAATGACTAAAATATAATTAATGTACGCATGGTCTTGACTTGTTGTGCTCGCACTGGTAGCAGGAACTAGTAGAGGATTTTCTTTATTTATAACTCTCCTCACATTTTTTGGCTTTGAAGTGAATCATGGTTGTGGACATTATGTATGAATGTGCAGATATCTGTGAACATGAGTTTGATGTGGAAGTTGAACTTGGAATGTCAGGCTTGCACGTGAACTATACCATGTCCAATGCTTCGTCTGTTATTGTTTGGAAAGTAATTGCTGTTATTACATGACCCCAAAAAAAACATTTTGTGCCACATCAGTAGATGCACGGACATCACAACAGGCATGCTGACTGGATAAACAGTTGAGCCTAGCTATTATGAAGGAAATTTTGTATTGACAACAGTTTTAGATAGCAGGAGACGCCTAGCCTGCTCTGCCTCTGCTAGCTTATTTCTGGCTTCTTCCATCTCTTCTTTGGCTTGGGTGAACAAAGCATCTGATTGCTCTTTTCGCTTCTTCAGGAACTCAGCTACATTCTCAAGGGCTGCTGCACGCTTTCTTTCAGCCTTTACTAATGCCACGAGGACACGAACAGCTGACGACTCCACCTAGCTTGTGTGTAATCCAGCATCATCTGAGAATTTGCACCTTGTGTCTAATCCAGCATCATTAGGGAACTGGCACCTTGTGTGTAATCCAGCCTCATTTTGGAAACATGATCTCGAGGTTGACCATACTTCCCTCCTCGCAGGAACTGTATCCTGACATGAAGTTACTTCTTTTTTAGATCAATACTCAGAGAAACCTAGATCCATTTAGTAGAAGCCAGATAAACAGAACTCGGAGAAGTGAATTCAAAAGGAAAAAATAAATAAAAACAGACTACAAGGTGAGAACACCCACATCCTACATCAAACTAAAAACGAAAGCATTAGGACGATTAAGACTCTTCTTATTACACATCGAAGAACACCACGCTTAAGAGAAACAAAAACTACAACATATACACACCGAAGAACACGAGGCTACACGAAAGTAATTGAAAGGGTGTTACTTACCAAAGCTCATTTTACAGGTTCGGTGCAGCTCCTCTTTAACTTGTCACGCTCCTTGAAGATGTCCCGAATATCCCGTGTTTGGTCTTCATTGATCCTCTGCATGTTCACACTCGTGGTTTTAAAATCTCAACATGGCAAGAAAAATATACTACTAGTAATACTCACGCATCTTTTGGGCAACATTAAAGCACTCGTCTGCCATGTTAGAGCATCTCCAACAAGATAAACTACTCATACAAATGCATCTTGATGCGTGCAACGCATGGGCATTTTGCTAGTTCTAAAAACCTTTCCATCATTTGCCACACTACTGGTTGCAGATGGAAAACCTACCCAAGCTTAGCGTGATACAGGAGCGACGCACAATTATAAGCTGATATTCTGTTGGACAATGGAGGCTATAACCAATTACTTTTACGGGAACAATAGCACCCAGGAAATTTGAAGGGTAGGTATGAACAAAATTGGAACTGCACATGTACTGCTAAGTGATTCAATACACACATTACCAATCGAGGAGGAGAACGATGGTCGCGGTGGCCTCTGTGAGTCATGGTCGGCAACGGGAGTCAGTTCATTGTCCACGACGGTGGTACTTCCGTGCTTGGCGTCAGCTTCCGGGAAGCAGATCCGAGACCGTGGAAGACGATGCCGGGGAAGAGGCTCCGTGTATGACGACGACGGTGGACCGGCTCCAGTGCGACGTACGAGGGCGTCGATGAGGCAGATGCGCTGCGGTGGACGAGTGCGCCAATGTAAAGGGGAGGAGCACGAAGTCTGCGGTGCCGTGGAGAAGTCTATTTTGCGGTGGGGATAGAAATTTGGCAGTATTCGGGTGTACTACTCTGGTTGCCGGGGTGGGGTTGGCTGGGTAGGGTGAACCTGAAGTTACGAAAACAACCCCCTACCAAGCGTCATCCGTAGGCCTGTTCAGAAGGCTATGATGGTAACTTCCCACTGCTTGAATCAGGGTCGCGGGAGATTTTCCCGCCGACCTCAAAATTTTGTGACACTGGACTCCCCGTGTGGCGTGTTGAGTGATTCGGCTAAGCAACTAGCGAGTAGTAGTAGTAAACTCTGCATATTAGGTTTGGCCGAAGTCAAACTTCATAAAGTTTGACCAAGTTTATTGAAAAATATAAACATTTACCATAACAAATATGTATGATGTGAAAGTACATTCAATAATGAATCTAATGGTATTTATTTGTTATTGTATATGTTAATATTTTTTGTTATAAGCTTTCTGAGAGTTTACAAAACTTGACTTTAACCAATGCTAATATGCGGACTTAAATAAAAACAGAGGGAGTACACATTTGTTTTCTTAGTTTGTAGTGAACTAATCATTTGTTGAAATTGCGAAATAAATATATTAGGCTATTGACTTTGAATGTAATGGTCTATACAATTCAATATTTACAATCATTGTCGAATCCCAAGATGTATACAAGGTCTATAGTACTTCACAACATGCTCAAACTCACATAATCCCAGTCAAATGAGAATCTAAATGCATTTCATAGTTATTACTTTGTAGGATGCAACAAGAACAACCATAACTCTACATCAGCCATTATAGAAGCAACATTTTGACATATCCCAATGTGTGAATGAAACGTGCAGAGAGAGCTTCTGAAGATGGAGTAGATAGGGCGGGAAAGATTGTATGTATGTGGACGAGAGAGTAGGAGACAAACCTAACGAGACAGAGAGAGGGATAGAGAGAGAAAGAGAGAGGAAGAAGTTAGGTCTGTGAGAAAGATGCATACATGTAATATACATGAGATGCGTGTGCATCTGGATTCTGTATACGTGGAAGGAGAAGAGACAACATGTTTGATGAGAGAGCAGGAAAAACATGGACGAGAGGGGAAGGATCTCATGGGTTGAGGGATTGACAATTTTGTGCGCGGGAGAGAGGGATTGGTAATTTTGTGCAAGAGAGAGAGAGGGTGGGGGGAGGAGTCAGTCAGCCATCGTCACATCACCCTGCTTCCAAATGACCCCGCATTCTCTAGCGCGGTGTGGTCGCCGTCTTCGATCTGCTCATTGCCCTCTTTGAATATTGAGGTGTTGTGCATGTTCGGTGCAAAGAAGCACAAGCAAGAGTGGTGGCCGTATAACCTTGGATGGGGATGAATTGTGTGCTCGGGGGAGTGTGTGTGTGTGTGTGTTGTGCTGCATGTGTCTGTGTGTGTGTGTGTCAGATATTTAGAGAAAAAACCTAAGGAGAGAAATGGGTATTCACGAAGAGATTGTGCGGGGCTTGAGGTGGGCAGGGTGTCCAAATGTGCGCGTTGATGCATGTGTTGCATGTGACCGTGCGAGGGACGGACGAATCGAGAGAGATGGTTGTTGTGTTACGGATACTCCTCTCTCTGTCTCTCTCTCTCTCACACACACACACAAGTAAACTAGAAGACCGTTCTCTCATGTATACACAACGTATCGGCATCTGTCTATGTCTCACTCATGCACGATCATTTGCACATTCACACCTCTCTATGTATGTATCACACGCACACCGTCTCCACATTGCCCTTCCGCCACAACACACATATTGACACATACACACGTTCTCTCTCAGTCACACACACAAAATCAGTATTAAACCTAAGGAGAGAAATGGGTATTCACGAAGAGATTGTGCAGGCCTTGAGGTGGGCAGGGTGTAAAAATGTTCGCGTTGATGCATGTGTTGCATGCGACCGTGCGAGGGACGGACGAATCGAGAGAGATGGTTGTTGTGTTACGGATGCTCCTCTCTCTGTCTCTCTCTCTCTCTCTCTCTCTCACACACACACACACAAGTAAACTAGAAGACCGTTATCTCATGTATACACAACATATCGGCATCTGTCTATGTCTCACTCATGCACGATCATTTGCACATTCACACCTCTCTATGTCTGTATCACACGCACACCGTCTCCACATTGCCCTTTCGCCACAACAAACATATGGACACATACACACGTTCTCTCTCAGACACATACACCGTCTCCACATTGCCCTTCCGCCACAACACACACTAGGGCGCACCTAAAACATCCAAATCCAAATAAACACGAACTGGAGCTAAATTCAAATATATGGAAATATTACAGCGTCATGAACTTTCACAGGAAAAAAAAGTTGAGTAATATTCGAGGATTGTTTTCACACACACAAAAAGGTTCGGTGGATGTCCTTCGAGCGCGACACGGTGACGCACCGTTCGATTGACCGCGCGGCCGCGGTTCACGCGCTTGCACATGATTCCGTATCGTGGCCGTGGTACTAAGGCTGGTCACAATGGGCAAGAACATAAGCTAGTAACTAATAAAAGCACTGCCTAAGTCTAATGTTTACGTGTACTAGTACTGTTTTGTTTTAAGTTTGACCAACCTTATATATAAAACTAAAGTAAGCTCCCACACGCGCACTCATCAATATGTCGCCGCCGCCGTTGCGCATGCCGGCGCCCGCCTGCTCCGGCCAACAATTTCTCACCCATCACTGTTGTGTTGCCACCATCCCTGTGCCATGAAGCCGAAGGCTCGCCTGCTCACATCGTCTGCAGTCCCTCCTCACGATGCTGCTGCACTGCCAAGCACGCAAGCAGTTGGTGCAGCCGCGTCTATGCATGCAACGTACGAAGAAGAGGACGAGCGCGTGCTCCAGCACGCTGGCAAGGAGGAACTAGCGTGTCATTGTCGTCTCCGCCCGCGCGGAGGAGCGCATGGTGGCTGTCGTGGCGGAAGTCGGTCGCGCGCGCGTCGAGCCTGCAAATCGGGTGCGGACGTGGAATCTACCTTCGAGACCTTGAATGCCACGTGGATCCTGCAATCTGAAGGAGAAATTTGGGTCAGTCGACTCATGTGAGCCGTTTGATGCAACATGGATGGCTAGAAGGGCTTCTTCTACCTCTTCTGTCGTCTTCTTCCTTCGCTCCATCGAACTTCTTTCACAAATCGACTGACCCAAATTATACTACTAGTACGAACTTATTAAGTACAGTAGGAACACGAAGATACGAGCAGTAGTACCGACTGCAAGAAGAACAGTAGTAAGACATAGTACTAGTACTACTGTACGTACTAAAGAGTTCAAATAACGAGATAGAACATAAACATAGTTATGTTGGGGCCTCAGCACAACACACCCTTGAAAATAAACTAATAAGCAACTAGTCCACTTGACACTGCAGTAGAACCAGCATGAGCGACGACACTGCCACCTACTTGGAGTCCGAGTCCATGACCTCGACTTCGTCCTCGTCCCTCTTCCTCTTCGCCGACGCTTCTTTGCTTGAACCGGACAATGGGCTCTGCTTCTTCATCCAACCCTTGTAGATATTTAAACAAAGGTAGGCATCCATTGCTGCATATAGGATGTGATCTTCATCTAATGTCTTTGACTCCCATGCATGATGAAACTCGTGATGAGGTTTCTCCAGTTTAGCGTACGAAGGATCAATCATGGCTGCTGCCAGGGTCAGCATTGAAGGTTGAGAGGAGGACACCAGGCTTGCCTTTTGGAGATCGAAGGGCTGGCCTACAACGAGACCTATCCGACACAGGACAGCATTGTCGTTCTTAAAGCCTACAGTAACGAATTTCACTCTTTTGTCCTTGAGGAAGTTCTTAAAATCCTGACACTCAACGTCGGCATGGCATATGTGGTAGACCAAGCAACCGTTATGTACGCAAACCTGGATCACAGCGGTCTTCTTCCTCTCTTTGTCCTTTAGATCCTTCTCTCGTCCCAGGACTATGGTGTACTCAACATCTAGCTCAGCGACCCACTCATCTATTGAACTGTTGAACATGCGTAGGAAGCGAGCAAGCCATGCTTTCACCATATTGGATCCACGTGTGTAGATGACGATGAACTGATCGCCGGTGATGGCTCTAACCTGGTACTCAGAGGCGACCATGGAGATTTGGGAGGCCATGGATTTTGGAGGAGGGTTAGGAGAAGTTGAACTGTTGTACCCCGCAAAAAAACTGGGAGCAAACTAATGTGAAAGGACGGGATGACTGGGAGGGAACTGTTGTAAGGTAGAAGACGGGGACGAGTAGGGCGTGCGACCGGCGTGGGGTTGCTGGCTTGCCCGGTGGATAAACGGCTGCAAGCCCCCAAAGAGTTCTCGAGAACTATGCGGGACCCACTAGATGTCATGTCTGCTAGACCCATATCGTAGGCCTGACGGTATAGCTTCTGCCTGTTCGCACGCCATGCCGGCGCATGGATGTAACTTCACTTAATTCCGTCAAACGTCGCGCCTCCCACGACCTTCGCCTCCCTCGTGCGGTCGCGCCCTTTGAGACTTCGACCGGCTATAAATGAGCAATTTTTTTGGCCTTTTTTAGATGAGCAATTTTTTTGCCTACTCCGCATGCATGATACTCCCTCTGGTCCTTTTTACTCCCGTCAACCGTTTGCAAAGTGTTTGACCAAATTTATACTTTTTTTGAACACCACCTTATATTAATTAACCAGGCACACCAGTACACTCATTCGATACAATATTCACCACACAGGGCGGTATGTTATTTACAAGAATACCATCTAATCTATTGTCAAAGCTATACTTAGCGATTAAGTGTGCCACCTTATTAGCCGAACGGCTAATCTTTGACAATTGAAGATTGTTGATCAACTTCGAGATGCTCAACGCTTTCATCTTCAGGTCACGCATAGCAGACCTGTCAACGCTTTGACAAGCATTAATGAAATCCCATGACCAAATTTATACTAAAAATATCAATATCTACAATACTCCCAAAACACTTAGGCGTGGTGCATTAACTTCTACCTCGTTTCTTGTTTCTTGACATATCAACCAATAGGAGATGTGGGTGTGCATGCTCTCAATGACTTGAGACTACCAAACACGACATGCAGTGGTTAGTTCATTGCATGCAATGCTATTAATTAGCAAATAAACATTAAGATCTCTCGTTTCCCCTCCTCCTTGGTCACAGTGCACAATCTAAGATGACTTGCTCACCTAGAAGGAGGGAGTACTGATTATAATGAGTATAAGAACTACGTTTTATAATGAGTGTAAAAATATTGATTTGACATGGTGAATGTTGACACATTGTGGAATAGTTTTTGAAGTCTGCAAAAGTACTCAACTAGTGCTATCGTTCTCCACAACAAAATGTATTTACCAATGCATGCATGAACACTAGTTACTCTAACCCCCTCCCTTCTTTAATTCTTTGCCACATCAGCATGTTTGCTATTCCCGTGTGCATGATACCAGCTAAGATACCACCATTATGGCCAGCCTCAATCATCGCATGCAATAATTTAGTGCACCTTGAAATATGAACATGTGTGGGGTGTGTTTGTTTTTAATGACTTGAGACTATACCTAGCCCGGCATGCAACATGACTTATTATGCACCGTTCCCCATACCTGCAGGAAGCCCGTTCGTCTCCAAATCTTTTCCTCTCCATGTGTGGAAACAATATGCTTGCCAAACTCTCCTTCTCCCTCTGGTGGTCCCACCACTCCAGCCCGTGTGAAAAAATCTGCATGCATGCCTCTCCTCCCCCCATGCTCGTCCAATCCGTTGTGACCAGAAATATTTCCACCCCTTCGCTCCCCCATAATTTACTCCAACAAATATGCCCATGTAACTGTTACTTAACTGCAGGTGCATTCAGTCACTGACATATGGGCCCAACAGGGGTCTGGCCCACATGTCAGTGATGCAAATGGACTGGCAGTTAAGTCAGTGCAGCTCAGTCCATATCTTATGTAGGTGTGCCATTGCTCACTATAAATACTGCGCCTCCCATGACATCTCTATCTCCTCCCCCTCACGTTCACGTTCATCGCTATCTCCTCCCCCTCCCTCTCACGTCGACCACCATGGCATCGCCCCTCCCAAGCCCTAGGAGCCCCTCGCTGCACCACACGGACGGTCACGTGTCGTCGTTCCGTTCCTCGCCGCCACTAGTTGAGGAGGACGCGTCAGCGTTCCGCTCCTCGCCGCGACGCGTCGAGGTGGACGCGTCGGTGTTCCCAATCTCGACGCGCGCCGGAGGACGCGTCAGCTCCCGATACGAGGAGAACGCCGCGCCGCCCGCCGAGACCCCCAGCCTTGAGGAGCTTTGGAAAGAAATGGATGTCGCCTTGTGGGAGGCTTTGCCTCCAGTAGAGCGCACCAAAATAGAGGCGGAGAAGAAGGCCGAGGAAGAGAAGTGCACCGCGGAACAAGCTGCCTGGGAGGCCTATGTCGCGTCCGAGAGAGTCAGGCAATTGGCTCTTTGGTAGAAGGCTCGTGCGAGGGCCGTGAGGGTGGCGGAGGACGCCCGTGCTGATGCCCTGAGTGCAGTCGGGCCCAAGCGCCTCATCTACGCTTGGTGGTATGTGGACCGGGTGCACGCTTCCAACGAGGAGGAGTACCTGTTGGCGCCGGATCACCACACCGATGAGATCGCGCTCGCCCGCCGGCAAGCCGCCAATCAGCACCTCGCGAGTTGCGAGGCTAAGGAAGAGGCGTTGTGTCGGCGCGCTGGGAAACGGCCGCGCGCCAGGGCACTCGTGGCTCGCCGCAAGCGCTCCTCCGAGCGCCCTGGCTTTTAGGAGGAGTATAATTTTTGTTTCATAAGGCGATGTCATTAGTTTTGGGACGCAAATGATAAATCCCAAACATTTAGGAATTTTTAGCGTCCTTAATTAAGTATGTAAAAGGGAACGTTCGGAAACCTTGTGTATTCGTACGCATTTTGCAAGTACGTGCATATAGCAAAAACTTTACTATATACTATCGCACTACACGTCTCTCTCGATATATGCTTGCAGACTATGCTACTCCCTCCGTCCAGGTCAATAAGTCATCTTCGGTTGTGCACCATGACCAAGAAGGAGGGAAGACTTATACACCTAGACGGAGGGTGTACTACTATTACTTATGTGCAAATGCACGTTTTAACATTACGATGCGGTTTTTGTAAAAGTAGAAAAACAACACTAGTCAAGCTTGTGAAACGATTCAATGCAAAACAAATGCAAAAATGCTCATTTGATTGTTTACTTTTAGCTTCCTTCTTTGTGGTTATCTCTCTGTCGTACTTTGTACGGAGTATCTCACTGGTTGGAAAGGCATGCAAATTCCCAAACCGCTTCCTACACCCTGTATCTCACTGGTTGTCGGCGTTGACGTTGTTGCGCATGTCGAGGATGAGGTTGCCGAGGTCGGGAAAGAAGTCGCCGTTCGCGAAGTCATCGCTGCCAGCAGTCGCGCGAGTGCGCTCCCCAAAAACCTGATCGCCCCTCTCCCGTACAGGATCTTGGGAGGCGGGGTTCCGGAGGCCTGCTATCCCTTCTCCCGGTGCACACCGAAAGGAAGGATGGAGAAGACTTGCTTGGCGGCACAATGATCTGGAACGGTGGTTAGAAACTATATAGTGCGGGCCGGGTAGGTCGTGGGAGTATAGCTCTGTCCTCGGCTCGGCTCAATCCCGCAACCTGCGGCGCGTCGTGACGAGGCGTGGCGTGGCGAGGCGAGCGAGGAGGAGAAGCGCGCGTGTAGGTCTCCTCTTCTCATGCTCATACGAGTGGTAGAAGAGCTCACCTTATAAAGGCCTACTAGCAAAATTCCAACATCGACCAGGCCATCCATGAAATGGGAGTGGCTGTAGGGGACGTTGCGCCAGTTGAATATATGAGCAAGTTACTACGAGATTTAATCCGAATAAGCACAAAATAAATCATGACAGCTATAACAGAGATGAAACTAATCATGTGGACTAGCATAGTAGTAGGATATAGAGTAGAAACATGAATTCTACCACAATTTCGAACAGGAAGGACAGAAACACATACGGTGCAACAGGAGCAGCACCGTTGGCGTTGAGGTTGTCGCCCATGTCCAAACACCACATAGACACGGTCTTTGAGCACGGTTCGTAGTCGTTCCATGCTCGGGCATTGAAGTTTGTAACTATTTTAGATTAGAATATACTACTCCTCCGGTGCTAGTAGTAGAGCAGAGTCCTACTCTACTAATCTACTCAAGCAAGTTAGGGCATAGCATTGTAGGGAGTACCAGTACTGTGATCACTCAAGCAAGTTGTCTGGCATCGACATGACCCTACGCTGCTGGTATGTGTCTCATAAGTCAAGCTGCATGCTGTAGTCATCATCACCTGTCCACTTCCCGCAGCACATATTCGCTTCTCCATCTTTGTCCGCACATAATCTCATCCAATCTTCCATCCCCGCTAAGGCGCCTCCCCCCCTCGTCTGAAACCCAAGCACTAACAATGGCAGAACCGAGCAGCGTCCGCCAAAAGAGTGGTTGGAATTCGCTCCCCACAGAGGTAATCAAGCTTATTGTTTTGCGTGTGGACAATCTCAGTACCATGCCGCTCGCCGCGTGCTCGTCGGGGCTGTACCGTTTACTCAAAGCCCTTAGGCTGGAGCTTTTTAAGCCAGCTCCTTGCCTGCTGATGCCGGCTGATCTTCAGAAACGGCGTGTCACGTAGCATAACGATCATAGGGTGGCGAGCATCAACCCCCTTGACTGCGATCCGATCCCCGTCAGCCTCAACTACATTAACGGTATGTACTGGGTCGGCATGAACATGTCTTGGATGGTGCTCGCCGATGGTCACAGCAGCTGGATGCTCGTGGAGGTCTACACCCGGCGATTGATCCCCCCTCCTTCGATTAACACTGCACTGCTTTGGCACCGCGGCCCAGAATACTCGGAATCTTACAGTAGCCAACATGATACCAAGTTTGATTTGCTCAAGGTTGTAATCTGCCAAGTGCCCACAAGATCTGCGAATTATAGAGACTTCAGGCTAATTGCGTTCTTCAACCACGGTCTCGCCTATCTAATAGGTCACTGCGGTAAGTAGATAAATCTGCACGTCCATCGCAAGATCATACATCCTCCATGGTTCTCTGATGCCATTGAACACAAGGGCTTCATTTACGCTGTCGACTCCTTCTATGGATGGACGTATTGCTGGCCTACTCCAGTCATCGCTACAAATGGCTGTTACAGCAGTATGTTACTTTCCTATGATATCATGATGGCTTGCTTATATTACTGTCAACATTTGCTGAAAAATATTCATGCTCATAACATGATGTTCTTCAGATTGACTAAACCAAGAGCCCTTTTTATTTGACTCCAACTTGATATGATTTTGTAGGCCGCTTGGTGTCCCTACCCTTCCTAATCCCAGAACCTTTCAAAGAAAAGCGGCATGGAAGTTGCAGGTGGTTCTTGGCTCGATCAGACGACAGCGAAAGACTGATAATCATTCGCACGTACCGGACGTGTTGTTTCACGGAATACAATCATAGTCACTGCAAGGTCTTTGAGCAGGATCCCAGCTTCTCTGGGCCTTCAGGAATTTTTGACTGGAGGCTGGTAAGTAGCCTTGGTACACGCTCTCTGTTTGTCAGACTGAATTATCCAATTAACCAGGAGATAACCGACGGCAAGGATCATGATGGCAGCGCGGTTTCGTTCATCAGGCAAAACTGTGTGTACACGGCGTACCATGCGTCTCTGCATGCACCATACCCTGATATGTCCGCCACGCTCTGCAGCCCAAAGTAGGAGAGAGGGTCGCAAGTATCAGACTTCAACCTGCTGGCTGGAGTTTCCCCCGTCAGGCACCCATCTGGTTCAAGCCGTCAGGCAATCTCCACAGCTTAATAAATAGTAACGTCTAACTAAGCCAGTTAGTTAGATGCGTACACTTGGTGTAGTAGGATCTTTATTTAGTTTGATGCATACACTTGTTCTTTTTTGGTAGCCCTTTTGTAATGATGGCTGATGTTTGGTTTGGAAGAGAGAGTTGCGTCTTCACTCTTCTGGCCTGCTTACTGCTTTTGTTGCACCCCCAGCCCTGGTTGCTGCTGCTACTGTTTTCAATGTACAATCAGTAGTATATTTCGTCTGTTGGTTGAATAAATGTGTTGTTAGAACGACAAACACAGTGTTTTGGAAGTTGTTGCACGGTTCGATCCTTTAGTGCCCTGTACCGTACGTAGCGCATACTATTTATCGTACGGAACACATTTTTTTTTGAAACTCAGAACACATTTTCCACTTGTTGATAACATGCAACCCACTGATGAAGGCCCAACAGAGAAGCCCATAATTAACTGGAAGGGAGGCTCTCACATGAATCCGGCCGAGGTACATGCTCATGGTCCCCTAAACATAAATAAGTAAATAAATAAAGCTAAATGCTCATGCACTAGTTCTTTGGGAAAATAGGTAGCCCAGTATTTCTTTTTGAAGAATACCCAAGCTAGGCCTATTTGTTTTCTCCGAATTACTGGGCTGCAAATCTTTGAAGACGAGGAGGGATGCATTCCGGCCTGGCTTAAGAGTATGGTCAATGTCTGTTAAAAGAAATATCAAAAGGGGTTGAAAATTCCAAAAAAATATAGCAAATGGGATATAAGTTTCTTTTTTTGTTTTTGTTCTTCACTGATATCTTATACGTATTTCATTGGATTTACCATGACATAGTACTAATTTATTTTTAAATTATTTTTAGTATGGCTATTAGTTTTTGGATTAAGAATATTTCGTTCCCCAGCAAAAATTTGCGAATTTTCAAAATTTCCCACATATTTAGTTAATTTTTTGACCCTGGTACTGACCAGAAAATGGCCAACAATTCTAAAAATGGAAAACGGGCTGCAATAAATTCCATATGAATTAGAAAATGAGTAAAAATTATAAAAATAAGAGCAAATGGGTTGTACACAGCACATATTTCGAGGCTGACTTGTTTACGCAAGGCTTTGTCAGTGAACACATGATTCTAGCAGCGGTTAGTGTTGGATGTCCATCCAATGACCGACGTGCTTCTTAAATCTCTGATCTTCCTGCTCCAGCTGCCTAAACTAGCACTGGCGGGACTGCCTGCTCCCTCCTCTTGTGGCCCGCTGTGATGCCGCGCAGGCTTCCCCGGCTCACCCTACTCCCTCCGCTGGCCTGGCCGCACGCAATCAACTGCCTCCTTATTACGCGAAAAAAATGATTCCTCCCACTGACATCTAGGGCGCACCGGTTGGGAGGCTGACCTGTGGGCCTACTAAGTTGACGCGTACGCAGGGCTTGTCAACTTAGTCAACAAACGATTCTAGCAGCAGTAACCATTGGATTTGAATCGAACGGTCCTGCTGCTTCTTCAATCGCTGCTCTTCTTGCACCAGCCGCCCAAACCAGCGCCGGGGAGACCGCCTGCTCCTGCCTCTAGTGGCCGGCTATGCTGCCGATGAGGCCTCATCGCCCCTACTACTCACACCGCTAGCCAGGCCTTGCGGCGACGGCAGCCTCACACCGAAGCCGAACCAGTGAACCCTCGTACTCCTCTCCGCGTGGGCATCCACTGCCGTGTCTTCCCCGTCTCTGCGTTGTCCCCTTCCTAGGCCTCGCCATCGTCCACCGCCTTGGTGCTCTCAGCGCTTCGTGGTAAACGTGGTCAACGACATTCCATCGGAAGAGTACTGTACGTGGAGAGGCTGACAGCTGGGTCCACGGCCACAGCCCAGTTTTTTTGTGATT
This sequence comes from Triticum urartu, assembly GCF_003073215.2. Lineage (NCBI taxonomy): Eukaryota > Viridiplantae > Streptophyta > Magnoliopsida > Poales > Poaceae > Triticum > Triticum urartu. The sequence continues at coordinate 229,164,189 of NC_053027.1, read as the reverse complement.
TGCCAAGTAAGTCGCTTTGTCAGGCCTGTTGGGCTACAAATCTTTCAAGACGAGGAGAGCTTTCATTTGGCTGGCCGAGAAAATGGCCCATCAATAATGAGAAATGGAATGTACATTTTTAAAACACATCAAACCGGCAATTAGTTTCAAATATCTTTTTTTCATTTCGAGATTTGAAATTACATTAATTTTTATGCGTGGAGAATTTGTTGGATTTTATATTGACATACATTTATTTTTAAAATTAGTTTGAATGTGAGTCGAAATTTCGGGATTAAAAACAGTTCAGATCGCACAGAAATATGCAAAATTTCGTATAATTTTTTAACCGTGGCCACAATATGGGCTGTAATGCTAACAAAAAGAATATGGGCTCCAAAAAAACTTTATAATTAGCAAATGGGCTGTAAATTATTAGAAATAATGGCAGATGGACTGTATGTTGTTTTCCACAGATTTGAGGCTTTCCTAAAAAAAGGTTGACGCACAAGCAGTGACTGTTGGATGGCCATCCAACGGCTGTTGTGCTTCTTCAATCTCTGCTCTTCCTGCTCCAGCCGCTCAAACAGGCGCCGGCGGGACTGCCTGCTCCCTCCTCCCCACGGCCGGCTCTGCTGCCGCACAGGCCTCACTGCCCCACTGTACTCCCATCGCTGGCCCAGCCATCCCTCTACTCACCCACACCTGCTGTTATTCTCCGGTGATGGTAGATGAACCAGTAAACCCTCGTACAGTCGTACTCCCATCCGCGTGGGAAACAACTGCCAAGTCTTCCCTGCCTCCATGTCGTTCCCTTCCTAGCCCTCTCCGTCGTCCACCGCCCTGGTGCTCTCGGTGGGGCCTGGTCAACGTGGTCAACGACCGACAGGCATCTAAAGTGGACTTTACATGGAGAGGCCGACAGCTGGGTCCACGACCACACGCAAGGAAATGCCTCCTTATTACATGCAAAATAATGATTCCTCCACCTGACATCAGGGACCCACCGAAAGGGCCTCTGTATTTCGCGAAAAAAACGTTACCGCCGCTGACAGCTCGGACCCACCAGCTATATCTTCGCACGCAAGGAAGTGCCTCCTTATTACGCACAAAAAAATGAATACTCCCCCTATTAGCTGGGACCCAGTATAGTGGCAGGCTGACTTGTGGGCCTACTAAGTTGACGGGGATGGAGGGCTTTGTCAACTTAGTCAGTATGCACGATTCTAGCTCTAGTGACCGTACGATGTCCATCCAACGGCAGTAGTGCTTCTTCAACCTCTGGTCTTCTTGCTCCAGCCGCCAAAACCAGCGCCGGTCGTGCTTCGTGCTCCTGCCTCCCGTGGCTGGCTGAGATGCAGTGGAGGCCTCACCGCCCCCTACTACTCCCACCGCTGGCCAGGCCATCCCTCTACTCACCCACACCCCCTATTATTCTGCGGCTTCGACAGCCTCACACCGCAGCGAACCAGTGAACCCTCGTACTCCTCTACGCATGGGCATCCACTGCCGCGTCTTCCCCTGCTCCGCATCATCCCCTTCCTAGGCCTTGCCTCGTCCACCGCCCTGGTGCTCTCGGCGCGGCGTGGTCAATGTGGTCAAGGAACGGCTTCCATCGGACGTGGATTGTACATGGAGAGGCTGACAGCTGGGTCCACGGCCGCAGCAAGGAAGTGCCTCCTTATTACGTGCAAAATAATTATTCCTCCACCTGACAGCGGAACCCACCGGACGGGCCACCGTATTTCGCCCCCTGACTGCTGGGACCCACCAGCTACATCTTCGCACGCAAGGAAGTGCCTGATAGTCGGGACCCACCTGGTCGAAGCGTACGTAGCGTTGTCATTCTGGTCGCGAACGTGTACATACATATATACTGGTCGATGTAGAGGCACGCACGTGTCGTAGTAGAGGCGGCCAGGGTGCAAGAAAGAAAATACGGCCACGTATGTGTACATACGGGTGGGGTCTCGAACGCCTACTCGCACATACGTACGGCCAGGGATCGTTTACATGGCTGGGTCGGAACGGAGAAACAGCATCGTCGTCATGTTCATGGGGAGGCAACGGAATGCGTCGTGTTCATGGGGAGGCAACGGAATGCGTCGTGTTCATCAGGAGGGCTTGGACGGATCAGGCGATGGAAACGAGGCCTGGCGTACCGCAGAACGAAGGAAATGTCCTTGTGTTCGACCGGCCACGTTCGAAACGGGATCCTGTTCATCGGGAGGGTTGTGGCGTACCGCAAAACGGAGGAAACGGACCTCCTACGGTCGAAATGGGGGTCCTGTTGATTGGGAGGGGTGTGGCATACCGCAAAACAGAGGAAACGGACTTGTGTTGGAGCGCTACGGTCGAAACGGGGGTGCTGTTCATCGGGAGGGGTGTGGCGTACCGCAAAACGGGACTCCACGGGATACTATTCATCTCCACCGTCGACCCCCTCCAGCCTCCACGAGCTACTATTCATCCACCGTCGACCTCCTCCAGCCTCAACCTGCGACTGTTCATCCACGGGCTCCTGTTCATCCAGCCTCCACCGCGCACTACTCCACCGGCTACTGTTCAACCAGCCCTCTCCACGGGCTCCTGTTCAACCACCCCTCCACGGGCTATTGTTCATCCTGCCTTCCACCGTCTACCGTTCATCCTGCCCTCCACGGGGTGGTCATGTTCATCCAGCCCTCCAAGGGGTCCTGTTCATCGAGCCCCAACCGGCTCGATCGATCGGGGTCCTGTTCATCCAGAGGCAACACCACGGGGTCCTGTTCATCCACCCCCACCGGGAACTATTCATGCAACCCCCCCCCGCAACGCTCACTATTCATCCAGAGGCAGCATCGATCAGCTTCAATTAGCAGCAGTAGCGAAGGAATCGCTAAATCGGGTTCAGTTAACAGCCATCGATCGATCGCTCGGGTTCAGTAACGCGTAGCCTGCAGTGCAATTGCTCGGGTTCAGTTAGAGCCCAACGCCTCGCTCGGGTTCAGTTAGAGCCAACGCCTCGCACACACGTGCGTACGTGTACGAGAGAAACGCGCATTGCTTGACCCCCGACCTCCCACCGTAACCGGGAACTCCCTGAAATTTTCCTCGCCCTCGCTTCTACCACGGTTTTCCATCATGGACGGCCCAAAGAATGTCATGCAGCTGCGTCTCCGGCCCGCCCAGGATGAAAAGCCCATTTTTTTGTCATGATTTTTTGTCATAGAAGTAGGAGCCCACCACATCTATGATGATACCGGGGTTTGTCACAATTATCGTCATAGAAGTGTCATATATATGACAGAAAAACATTTCGTTCGGCCCAAAATGTCACGGATGTGTCTTTTTTTGTAGTGTACACAGGGATTTTGTGAGCAAACAATATATGGGAACAAGAATCAACTAGCATAGGAAGGCAAAACAAGCATAACTTCAATATTTTCAACACATAGAGATGAAACTCGATATTATTGCAATTTCTAAAAGCATATGTTCCTCTCTCATAATAATTTCAGTGGCATCATGAATAAATTCAACAATATAGCCATCACGTAAACCATTCTTTTCATGATACATAAGCATAGAAATTTTGTCCCTCTCCACATAAGCAAATTTTTTCTCATGAATAGTAGTGGGAGCAAACTCGACTAAATAACTATCATGGGATTGAAAATTGTAATCATGATGACAAGTTTCATGGTTATGATTATTCTTTGTAGCATACATGTCATCACCATAATCATCATAGATGGCAACTTTGTTCTCATAGTCAATTGAAGCCTCATCCAAAATGGTGGATTCATCATTAAATAAATTCATGACCTCTCTGAATCCACTTTATCATTATAATCAACATAAATAGGATGCACGCAATCATTATAACAAATTTGCACATCAAATCTTGGGGGACTAAAAATATCATCTTCATCAAACATAGCATCCCCAAGCTTACGGCTTTGCATATCATTAGCATCATGGATATTCAAAGAATTCATACTAACAACATTCCAATCATGCTCATCATTTATACCAAACATTCTATTGAACTCTTCTTCTATCAGTTGAACACAATTTTCCTTTCCACCATTTTCATGTAATACATTATAAAGATGGATAATATGATGCAACCTCAATTCCATTTTTTGTAGTTTTCTTTTATAAAACAAACTAGTGATAAAACACGAAACTAAAAGATTCGGTTGCAAGATCTAAAGATATACCTTCATGCACTCACCTCCCCGGCAACAACGCCAAAAAAGAGCTTCGTTGATGAGGTGTGAGTGCTGCTTACCTAACCTCCTGGCAACGGTGCCAGAAAAGAGCTTGATGTCTACTATGCAACTTTATTCTTGTAGACACGTGTTGGGCCTCCAAGCACCGAGTTTTGTAGGATAGTAGCAATTTTCCCTCAAGTGGATGACCTAAGGTTTATCAATCCGTGGGAGGTGTAGGATGAAGATGGTCTCTCTTGAACGACCCTGCAACCAAATACAAGAAATCTCTTGTGTCCCCAACACACCTAATACAATGGCAAATTGTATAGGTACACTAGTTCGGCGAAGAGATGATGATAAAAGTGTAATATGGATGGTAGAAATATATTTTTGTAATCTGAATAAATAAAAACAGCAGGGTAGCAAATAGTAAACAAGCACAAAAACGGTATTGCAATGCTTGAAAATGAGGCCTAGGGTCCGAACTTTCACTAGTGCAACCTCTCAACAATGCTAATAAGAATCACTTCAAAGTTCCTATCTAGCGGAGAACATAAGACGGAATTGTTTATAGGGTACGAAACCACCTCAAATATATTCTTTCCAATCAATCTATCCTAGAGTTCATACTAAAATAACATGAAGCTATTCTTTTCAATCGATCTAACCAAGAGTTCGTACTAAAATAATACCAAAGCAAATTCAGATTCATAATATTCAATCCAACACAAAGAACTTCAAAGTGTGCCCCAAGATTTCTACCGGAGAAACAAAGACAAGAACGTGCATCAACCCCTATGCAAAGATTACCCCAATGTCACCTTGGGAATCCGCGAGTTTAGTTCCAAAACATATATCAAGTGAATCAATACGATAGCCCATTGTCACCACGAGTATTCAATTGCAAGACATATATCAAGTGTTCTAAAATCCATAAAAGTATTTAATATGATAAAAACGAAATATCAAAGGGAAAAACTCAATTCATCACAACAAGATAGAGAGGGGAAAACACCATATGATCTGACTATATTAACAGAGCCCGCGATACATCAAGATCGTGACATCTCAAGAACACGAGAAAGAGAGAGATTAAACACACAACTACTGGTACAAACCCTCAGCCCCAAGGGTGGACTACTCCCTCCTCATCGTGGTGGCCGCTAGGATGATGAAGATGGCCAACTGAGATGATTCCCCTCTCCGGCAGGGTGTCGGAAAGGGTCTAGATTGGTTTTCGGTGGCTACAGAGCCTTGGGGCAGCGAAACTTCTGATCTAGGTTAACTTAGAGGGTTTTTGGCATATTTGCGAATTTATAGGGTACAGAGGGGTGCGGGAAGCCACCAAGGTGGGCACAACCCACATGTGCGTGCTTGGGGCCCCAGGCGCACCCTGGTGGGTTGTGGCCCCCTCGGGGCAACCCAGGTGTTGCTCTGGCCCATTGTTGGTATTCTGGTCCATACAAAATCCACAAAAAGTTTCGCGCTGTTTGTACTCCGTTTGATATTGATTTCCTGTGATGTAAAAACATGCAAAAAACAGCAACTGGCACTTGGCAATATGTCAATAGGCTAGTACCAAAAAATGATATAAAATGACTATAAAATGATTGTAAAACATCCAAGAATGATAATATAACAACATGGAACAATAAAAAATTACAGATACATTGGAGACGTATCACAGCCACTGTGTAACAATTTCTCCAAGATTATAACATTTAATGCCTATTAAAGAAATATGAATATGACTCAAATCAGGAGCATAAGGCGTGATGCGGTCTTGTTTACGTACGATGTATTTGCCATTAAAGAGTGCAAAGTAATGAATGGAGGGAAATTGTATACTTTTTATTCTGTGTAATCCCCCTATCCTCACCACAATAGAGACTGCTCACGAACATTTCATACTCAGATTTTGGTTGTTCATCTAGCGAGCCCCAATATGGAATTTTGCATGCATTAAAGAATTCTTCTAAGGGAACTCTAAAGGTCCTACCATAAAGGCAAAATGAGACTCTAAATTCACGAGGGTGATACTTAAAATTTTTGGTCAACAATTTAGTAAGGTTGTAATTCTAAGTGCAGTTATCTGCGATGAAGGGTGCGAGCTCAGTGTTGTGAACATACTCATCAAATTATTATTTAATGCTTGCACCTATCATGACCTCATCACACGGCCATAGGCATGATCTAGAGTCGGTATCCCGCATCGAACTTGTCGGGGGAAACGACACCTATGGGATCCCGGGGAATCCCTTTCTAAAGTTGGTGGGGCATGGAGCTGCGCAAAGAGCAGGTCTAGAAGATCAGCGCGAGGGGATTTTTACCCAGGTTCGGGCCGCAAACGGTGCGTAAAACCCTAGCCCTGCTTGTCTGTGTTTATTTGGTGTTCTTGAGGTCTTCAACTAGCTGCAGTGCATGCCTAGTCCAAAAAAGTTCGAATCCTTCCACAGTATGCCTCGAGCCTCCTTTTATATGTCAAAGGTGTCGCCACAGTGGCACACAGGAGGTGGAAAGTATCTACAGGGTACAAGTTTATCACCTGGCACCGTAGGACAAACGCATTTAGTGCACTGCCGACGTGCCCTCTTGCTTTATCAGGGACGGCAATGAAGCTCGTCCCGTCTGTCGCCGCCTCGCCTTGCTTCCACGCGCGTCCAGGCTGACGAGGCATGCATCGCTATGCTGGCTGGCTGGCTGCTGTGCTGGTGTGGTGACAGGGTCTTCACAAAGATCTGCATGCCACCATGCACGTGCTTGACTAGTTGGCCTAGAAGGTGCATGCTGCCACGCAGGCTCTTGCCTAGTTGGCGGGCTGGTTGCCGCGTTGGAACGGTCGTGGGGTAGCGAGACGTTGGTGGGTGCGGGCCTAGTTGTGGCCCCGCAGATGCCCCCAGCAAGGGTCTTGCTGGGGCCTCGATGCCGTCCCTGGCAAGGATCTTGCCGGGGGTCTTAATTTGTACCCGACAAACATCTTGCCGGCGGTCTTCGTCTTCTGGTTCTCATCTAAGCTTGCAGGCCTTTGGTCCTCAGAAAGATCTGCATGCCTCCATGTAGGCGCCCCCGAGTCTTGGTCTTCATGTTTTCGATGGTTTCAAAACTCTCAGGCTCAAGGGTGGCGGCCTTGCTGGTATTGGGCAAGTCACCCCGGCAAGGCTCTTGCCGGGGGAAGTCTACCGTGTCCATTTGCTCTTCGTGTCTCTAGCTTGAGTACTGCCTTGGCAGTCTTGTATCTTTCCTTCTTCTTCCCCGCCAAGCATGGCCGCAGGTGTAGCTATGAGTGCCCACGCACAAGTAAAGGGGTACAGAAAGGCCCCTACTTTTTTACACCGACAGGAGCCCCCAGGCCTGGGCCACACATCAGCACAAAGCGTTGTTGGGCTAGGCCCAGAACGGTGCGCGGGCACGCGTGGCAGAGTTTTAACCGCGGTAACTCTTTAGCCAGTTGCGCTTCCCCATGACCCGCATTGAGTGCGTGACGTGGGGGTCATGGGTGGAATGGTCGCATCATGCTTGCGTAACCTCATGGTGAAAAGTAAAGAGGCGGCTCGCGTCTTCCCCATAAAAAAGAGGAAATCGCAAGGGCGTCGCTCATTTACCCTTTGCGCCCTTTCCAATCTTGGAACCGTCGTTTCCCCCTTCTTCTCCAAGTGTGAACCGACGCTTTTGCCTCTGCCCGCCGCCGCCGCGCCCCCATTACTCTTGATCCCTCACCCCCTCTCAACCGCCATGGCGCCCAAGACAAGCAAGGGTAAGGTAGCGGCCGAGGACGTCGGGGGGAAGGAGGCGCTGGAGAGCGAGTTGGTGGAGATGCAGACGCAGTGCGCCCTCTTCACCTCGACGGTCGACGCGCTAACCTCAAGGAGAAGTTCCTGCCCGAGTGGGGGAGGGAGACATCAGGGCATCCCGCCACGCGCATCATCCCAGCCTCCTTCGCCAAGGCCGGTCCAAACTAGTACCCTTTCTTTGTCGACTATTTCTCCTGCGGGCTCTGCCCCCTGTCTTAGATTTCTTCAATGACATCATGCACACCTACGACTTCCACCTTCTGTACTTCATGCCGAACGCTGTGGCGCGCATGGCCTTCTTCGCCCACCTTTGTGAGGGCTTCACCGGAGTGCATCCCAGCACGGTGCTCTTCCGCCATTACTTCAGCCCTCGCATCCAGCCAGGGGGTGCCATCTCTAGCTGCATCACCTGGATCCCGAGGACCCAGAGCAGGGGCACGTACCCGGAGGGTGCCCAAAAGGAGAGGTGGGACGAGTGGCGGGGCCAGTGGTGTTGGATCGAGGAGATAGATTCGCAGGAGGTCTGCCGGGTCCATCGGAGGCTGCCGGTCCACAGCAAGGACTGGGGCGATCTCGATGTCGACGGCGAGAAGCTTACGGTTTCCATCACCAGGATCCATTGCCTCACCTCGGCCGGGCTCACTCTTGAGGTGATCGGGGATGACCTTATCTACCGCCAGATTGCCCCGCTACACAATAAGGGGAGGCCGGCCTGGGATTTCAGGAACGCGACCGATATCATGAGGCTTCAGCCCGGCCTGAACCACAACTTCACGATGATGTAGCATGCTCATCTTTGCCAGAGGCTTCTTTCAGCTCAAGGTTGACGAGGTCGGCGGGGTCGAGAGGGTCGGCAAGGACGAGAAGACAGGCAAGGCTGCCAAGGCCGGCAAGTCTCTGTTCGGGTTCCCAGCGGGGGTGGTCCCATTGAGCAACAACTCTTGCCAGACTGCCATCATCGCCATAATGCCGGTTATCAATGCGCATGGCCTCGATCCGACCTGGGTTGAGCCAACGGCGAAGCTGGTGCCGGCATTCTTTGACAACTTGTCGAAGAGGTATGTTCACGATGAGCCGGAGCTCATGCACGACACCACTGAGGACGAGTTGGCGTACATTGCCAGCAGGGCGGAGGAGGCGGCACTTGCCGAGGAAGCCGGCAGCCTCAGCACCGTGGAGGACGAGGCTGACACAGCCGTAGAAGAGAGGGAGTTTGCCGAATGGACGGGGTCTGCCAGGGAACCCAGCAGCGGCGGCGCTGGGGTTCCCCTTGTCTAAGAAGCGGTCAAGGAGTCGGCCGAAGAGGAGGCCGAGCCGGATGACTCCTCGGCCCCGGGGAGGAAACGCGTCCTGTGGCGGGCCAGATCTGGCGAGCCAGTCCGGCCCGGCAGGACCACATAGCGGCAACAGGCCCAGGCACAGCCCGCGTGCCAGACGAGGGTGGCGACAGCGAAGAAGGCTGCAGCCGCCACCTCTTCCTCGTCGAAGCAGCGCAGGACTCCACCCCCTTCTCCCCTTGCGGACGCCACCCCAGAGGCCAATTTTGACCTTGGGTCCTTTAGCCCGAAGAGGAAGAGGAGGCCATTAGAGGAGGATGAGTAAGCATCTTTCCCCTCATCATTTCCTGACCCTCCGCCTATGCCGTGCTTCCCTGACTTGATCTATCTTCGCAGCGACATGCAGACGCTGGCCCAGAGGGCGGCGAAGAGGGCCAAAGCTTTGACGGGCGACGAGCCCCCGGCCAGCACTCCACGCACGCCGGCGTTGGTGGTGACCAGCCCAGACAACAGCCCTCAACGCAGCCCCCGCTTTAAACCCCAGCGCGAGTTCATTATTCACTCCCCACTGGCGGGCATTGGGGCGTGAGTCCTTGGTGCTGACCTTGTCTTGTTTGCAGGAGGAAAGCGGCAATAGGAGGAGCCGCTGAGGACCGCCCCTGACACGCCGCCCCCGTCGACCACGCCACTCAGAGGGCCGTCCCAGGCAAGGGCACCTACCACCGAGCCCACGTGCATGGAGGAAGAGGGGGCAAGCATTAGCACTGGTGGCTCCATCCCGGCAACGAACGTTGGTGGGGAGAGAATCACTTCTTCTTAGCTCGGCACAGGTAAGCGGCCTGCCTCCCATCCCTTGATAGCTCTGCCATGCAATGTTCTTTCTTTTCTTTGTTCTGGACTTTGATTTTGGCCCCGCTTCATTCTCCTTTCTGGTTTCCAGACCCTCCCTCAACGGACCAGGTGGACGTCGACACCATCGTCGAGGAGGTCGCCAAGGATGCCAAAGCTGAGGCCACCAGGATCACGGCTGAGGAAGCCGCCAAGTCCGCTGCCAAGGAGGCGGGCAAGGGGCCTGTTGGGGAGACCGGCGAGGCTGCTGCCGAGGAGGCCGGCAAGGGTGCCACCTAGGAGGCCGGCAAGGGGCCTGCTGGGGAGGCCGGCAAGGCCGCTGCCGATGAGGCCACCGAGGAGCCCGCCGGGGAGGTGGTGGCCGATGACCAACCTTCCTCCACTGCATCCCCCACCACCAGCAAGTACCTGAAGGTGGGTGATGACCTGTTCATCCACCTCCCAGGGGCGGTAGAGACCAGGGCGCCAGCCGAGGGGGAGGTGTTCGACGATGAGGCACTCGCCACCGCCGGGCTCTAGGTTGTCGATGAACCAAGCACCAGCGGTGGCGATTCCCAAGAGGAGCAGCTCCTCCAGGCCATGAGCGCCAATTTCCAGAAGCTTCAGGCGCTCCACCATGCCCGCCAAGATAAGGTGAACTCCAGGATGGCGGTTGTGGACAAGGCGAAAGCGGATTTTCAGCAGCGCGTCGCTCAGACACAATTCTGGTTCGGTGAGGCCCGGGAGGATCTGAGGACCGCCCAGGGTGAGCTAGATGAGCGCAAGAGAGAGCTCATCCTGAAGCAGGCCGACATCAAGAAGGCCCAAGAGGTGGCGAAGGAACAAGCCGCCAACAACGCAGCTGCCCGATAGCAGCAGCAAGCTCTGCTAGATACCCAGGAGGAAGACCTAGTTGTGCGTGAGCAGGTGCTTGCCGCCACACTCTGTAGCAAGGACGAGGAGATTTGGAAGATCTTCGTGCAGCGGACCTAGGAGCTGGAGTAGAACACAAGGACACACTTTATGCTCTGGCCCTGGACCAAACCGGCAAGGTGGAGAAGCTAGCGTTGGAACGGGAGGGGCTGAAGAAGGAGATCTCGGAGCTTACGGAGGAGAGGGACATGGACAATCGCACTCTAGCGGATTTGCAGGTCACCATCTCCGACAAGACCAAGATGCTCTCCGAGGCCAGCGGTTCCATTGATCCTATGAAGCTGAAACTCAACACCTTGGAAGGGTTGCTTTCGAAGGTCATGGCCTGCGAGGAGACCCTAAACAAGGCCCTTGAGAGCGAGAGGCAGCCGCGGAAGGATGACGCCGCTACCCACGATGACTATGCTACACACCCTATGCTTAGTTGGATAGGTTTGTCGGCACGTAAACCCATGTTGTGGCACTTTGAGGAACGGATCCTTAGCAGCCTGCCGAGGGGCGCTTGCTACCGGGCAAGCCACCTTGCCATTCTCGGCGCAGCCGCCTGATCTCTTGAGCGGACTCGAAACAGAACAAGGGCCTTGCCAATAGCGGAAAGGTTCCCTTGCGTGCAGGTTTTCCATACAAAGAGCAAAATCCTTCGAGGAAAATAACCCTATATAGAAAAAAGGAAATTGCTCAAGGTTTTGTGTGACTTAGCTTTTCCGTCGCCACGCGGATGGTTGTTGCGGCCGCAGACGGCACCGCTCGCCTGGATGATGGCACCGGAGTCTGGCTGGTTGACGTTTCCCTCTTCCTTGGATCCATCGCGATGAAGGAGTCAATGCATTGACTTCAAAACCATATTTTCACAGCCTCAGCGCCCCCTACCTCACGCGCCAAAGATGTCGGGGGAAAAGACACCTATGGGATCCCGGGGAATCCCTTTCTACGGTTGGCGGGGCGTGGAGCTGCGCACAGAGTAGGTCTAGAAGACCAGCGCAAGGGGATTTTTACCCAGGTTCGGGCCACAAACGATGCATAAAACCCTAGTCCTGCATGTCTATGTTTATTTGGTGTTCTTGAGTTCTTGAACTAGCTGCGGTGCATGCCCAGTCCAAAATAGTCTAAATCCTTCCACAGTACGCCTCGGGCCTCCTTTTATATGTCAAAGGGGTCGCCACAGTTGCACACAGGAGGTGGAAACTATCTACAAGGTACAAGTTAATCGCCTGGCACCGTAGGACAAACACATTTAATGCACTGCCGACATGCCCTCTTGCTTTATCGGGGACGGCAATGAAGCTCATCCCGTCCGTCGCCGGCTCGCCTTGCTTCGACGCGCGTCCAGGCTAATGAGGCACACAGCGCCATGCTTGCTGGCTGGCTACTGTGTTGGTGCGGTGACAGGGTCTTCACGAAGATCTGCATGCCACAACGCAGGTGCTTGACTAGTTGGCCTAGAAGCTGCATGCTGCCACGCAGGCGCTTGCCTAGTTGGCGGGCTGGTTGCCGTGTTGGAACGACCGCGGGGTAGCGAGGCGTTGGTGGGTGCGGGCCTAGTTATGGCCCCGCAGATGCCCCCGGCAAGGGTCTTGTCAGGGCCTCGTGGCCCTCCCCGGCAAGGATCTTGCCAGGGGTATTCATCTATCCCCGGCAAAGATCTTCCCGTGGGTCCCGACAAGGATCTTGTTGGGGGTCTTCGTCTTCTGGTTCTCATCTACGCATGCAGGCCTTTGGTCCTCACAAAGATCTGCATGCCTCCATGTAGGCTCCCCCGAGTCTTGGTCTTGATGTTTTCGATGGTGTCGAAACTCTCAGGCTCAAGGTTCATGCCGGGACTATGTAAGCCGCCCCGGCAAGGGCCTTTCCAGGGGAAGTCTAACTTGTCCTTTTGCTCTTCGTGCCTCTGGCTTGAGTAATGCCTTGGCAGTCTTGTATCTTCCATTCTTCTGCCCTGCCAAGCATGGCCGCGGGTGCGGCTATGACTGCCCGCGCACGATTAAAGGGGTATAGAAAGGCCCCTACTTTTGTACATCGACAGAACTTGCCCTGGGTTCATCATATGCTTTTCGTATGGAAATCCCACTCGATGATGCCTCCGAGGACCTCGGCCTCAAAGAACACTTCCTAAAGAGGCGCACTTATCTATGAACAATTTCTGAAAATTTTGGACCACGAAATGATATCAATAAAACTTCACAAGATTGATATCAACTACTCATATGGATTTCTAGAGGCTATATCAAGCATTCAAACTACTTGGAACTTAAAGAATTCAACATGCAAGCTCATTTACAACAGCACCAAGAGTAGCTAACTACTCAAAATATAAACAAATAGAACAAAAACAAATTGGAGCAATGGAGGAGTCACATACCAAGAAGCAATTCCCCAAAACAGTTTCGAAAATGGAGCTTCGAGCAAAGAGATCGAAATTCATGGGTTTGGGAGCAAGAACACGAGAAAGATACGGCTACAGGGATTTTTTATGGAGGTAGGTGTGGCACCCCGGCTTAGAGCAACCGGTTTACCTTGCATTGCCAGCCCAGAGATCAAGTCCTCTGGCAACACACAACAATATGGTACATGATACGTCTCCAACGTATCTATAATTTTTGATTGCTCCATGCTATATTATCAACTGTTTTGGACATTATTGGGCTTTATTATCCACTTTTATATTATTTTTGGGACTAACCTATTAACCGGAGGCCCAGCCCAGAATTGATGTTTTTTGCCTGTTTTAGGGTTTCGAAGAAAAGGAATATCAAATGGAGTCCAAACGGAATGAAACCTTCAGGGACGTGATTTTCTCAACGAACAAGACTCAGGAGACTTGGACCCTACGTCAAGACACAAAAGAGGAGGCCACGAGGTAGGGGGGCGCGCCTACCGCCCCCCAGGCATGCCCTCCACCCTCGTGGGCCCCCTGTTGCTCCACCGACGTACTCCTTCCTCCTATATATACCTACGTACCCCCAAACGACCAGATACGGAGACAAAACCCTAATTCCACCGCCGTAACTTTCTGTATCCACGAGATCCCATCTTGGGGCCTGTTTCAGAGCTCCACCGGAGGGGCCATCGATCACGGAGGGCTTCTACATCAACACCATAGCCCCTCCGATGAAGTGTGAGTAGTTCACCTCAGACCTACGGGTCCATAGTTAGTAGCTAGATGGCTTCTTCTCTCTTTTTGGATCTCAATACAATGTTCTCCCCCTCTCTTGTGGAGAACTATTCGATGTAATCTTCTTTTTGCGGTGTGTTTGTTGAGATCGATGAATTGTGGGTTTATGATCAAGTCTATCTATGAATAATATTTGAATCTTCTCTGAATTCTTTTATGTATGATTGGTTATCTTGGCAAGTCTCTTCAAACTATCTGTTTGGTTTGGCCTACTAGATTTATCTTTCTTGCAATGGGAGAAGTGTTTAGCTTTGGGTTCAATCTTGCAGTGCCCTTTCCCAATGACAGTAGGGGCAGCAAGGCACGTATTGTATTGTTGCCATCGAGGATAACAAGATGGGGTTTTCATCATATTGCATGAGTTTATGCCTCTACATCATGTCATCTTGCTTAAGGCGTTACTCTGTTTTCATTAACTTAATGCTCTAGATGCATGCTGGATAGCGGTTGATGAGTGGAGTAATAGTAGTAGATGCAGGCAGGAGTCGGTCTACTTGTCTCGGACGTGATGCCTATATACATGATCATACCTAGCTATTCTCATAACTATGATCAGTTCTGTCAATTGCTCAACAGTAATTTGTTCACCCACCATAGAATACTTATGCTCTCGAGAGAAGCCACTAGTGAAACCTATGGCCCCTGGGTCTATCTTCATCATATTAATCTCCCAATACTTAGTTATTTCCTTTTCTTTTACTTTTCTTTTATTTTACTTTGCATCTTTGTCATAAAAATACCAAAAGTATTATCTTATCATATCTATCAGATCTCACTCTTGTAAGTGGCCGTGTAGGGATTGGCAACCCCTTATCGCGTTGGTTGCGAGGATTTATTCGTTTTGTGCAGGTACGAGGGACTGGCGCATAGCCTCCTACTGGATTGATACCTTGGTTCTCAAAAACTAAGGGAAATACTTACGCTACTTTGCTGCATCTTCCCTTCCTCTACAAGGAAAACCAACATAGTGCTCAAGAGGTAGCAGTATAGAAGCAACTGCTTTATTGATGCTAGCGGATTACACTAGTATGATATTAAATCGAGATAAGAGGCCAAGCGGAAGAACGATGAAGTGGAACTCCATAGCACAGGGACACCGACGTGGACATGGCCCAGACGGTGGAAGCTCTCCGATTGCGAAACGACTTGCCTGAAAGCTGGCATGACACGCTAGGTCAGTACATTGAATGTACTTGTAAGATCACAACAAACATAAGCATAATGAAAAACAATATCATGACAATTAATCAGGCTAATGCAATACAAGTAATGCTACTAATGCGGTGAAACCAACATGTGCACCGAGTCCCGCGGACTCGCTTACCAGACGGGTTACCTCGTAACCAAACGATGATCGTACCCGGATCACAACTGAAAACAATCACTCATGATCAGCTCATGATCTCTGAAATCATCACGAAGTCAGTGCCATCAACAGTTATTTAGTTTGCAAGATTAATTATAAAAGTTCATCCATGGTGTGACTTACTCCTGAGTTGTGCCCATAACCGAGGACGCGGCTATCAATAGATTTAATACACTTTGCAGAGGTAGCGCACTTTAACCAGACCATGGAATCTAAGGCCTCGCACTCCCATTCGGTTGGACCAATGGCTTTCCGACGAAACTCTCCCCTTGTCATGACACTCTCCCGGCTACTCCGACAAACTCCCTTTCAAGGCTATGTCCTGGGTGGCCCCGTGTCTACCGAAGACACCAACGGCCACCGTCGTGGCAAAACGGTCCCAAACGGGGACAAGGTACCATAAAAACAAACGGGCACACAAGGCTATGTCTGCTTATCGGGCTAGGGTATGCACGCCCATAACCTTCCCTCGTTGAAGGCACCGGTGAAAGGCACAACAAAGGACCGAATCAAGACCTCCCACAAGGTAAATGTGGTCGCACTGAGAAAGACCCGATTTAGTGGCACCATGACTTGATCAACTTCATATTCAAGTTCGACTTATTAACAGGTTTAACTTGAAAATTAATCTACCAAGTCATATGAAGCCATGATCATGCAACTAATCGACATGCAAAGCAAGCAACTTCCATGTACGTACCAAACTTATCAACATAACTTGCTTGCACTACTCATGCTTAAACTTTACTGGTTCTACCTCATTCTTATTATCAAGCAATATTTTTATTAACTCATAATTTATATGAAAATATCACTTAACAAAAAGAACTATCAATATTTTTATTAACTCATAATTTATTTGAAAATATCACTTAACAAAAAGAACTATCAATATTTATCAAAGCAATATAACTAAGGCAAAATTTTATTTTACTAGATTAAACTAGTCCATGCATTCAACCAGTTACTTAAACAATCATTTCAAGCATGACAAAGTAACTAGCAAACAACAATATTTCTTTAACAAATTTTTTAATGCATATAAGAACTATAGTAGAAGAATCATAGATATTGAAATGACACCATCCAAATGCTGGTGTGGCTTGCCTTAGTGCAGAGGAGGATCACACTCCTCTGGTTACCTTCAAGGCAACTTCCTCCTTCTAGATATATTTAAAAACCACAAAACAAAATATCAAAAACCATTCTGAAAATCACCAGAAATTCTAGACAGCAAGGAAAATTCCACATTTTGGTGTGCTGCTAGAGCTTTCTGAAACAAACACAATGCAAAAAGAATCAACTCATTTGGACTTATGGGCTAGGGGTTATCACTCATCAAAGTTGTGGTCAAATATTTGAATTAATTTGAATAAATCGGAAAACCTGGGGCGCGACGCTGATGGCGTAAAGCCAGGATACGCATCCACTCATACCGCTTCGGGTGCGAGTAGAGAGGCTGACACCGGGCCCCAGTGGTCAGGAGGGAGAGGGAGAAGAGAGAAACAGAGTGTTGCGGCACTCTGTCGGAGCTTATGCCTGCGACGAGCGGGTCTTGGGCAAAACCAGAGGGATAGAAGTGGAGGGGGGGTCGTGGCGCACCTACCCGTACCCGTGGCTTGTCGGGGGATGGCCAGAGTTGCACGCAATCAAGCTCGCAAGCGGCGGTGGCAGACGGGGCTTGCCGGAGAGGAAGAAGGCGATGACGAGAGGCGACTCCAGGGGCTCATCTACGTCCAGGCGACAGTAGAGGATCCCTAACGACGCGCCTGAGAGGTTGGTTGAGCTCGAGGGGCTCTGGAGTAGGGTGGTTGTGCTGCAGGGATTGCCGGCAATCTTTGGTCGAGGTCGATGGCCAGAGGCCTACCCGACCAGGCTACGACTCTTCTACAAGGTCGTGGGGGTTGTGTGGTGCGGTGTGAGTTTTCGGAGCGGAGGGAATGGATCTATATATATCCGAAGCGAGAGGGGGGCTACGTGGCGCCGTCGGAGTTCTCTAGAGTCCGGCGAACGGCGACGAAAGGCACCTGTGAGAGGGGGAAAGGGCTCAACGTGTAGGCGGGAGCTGTCCACGCTCGCGGACGAGCACAGGAGGCAGGGAGAAGACAAGGGCACGAGCGCACTGTGACTTTTGGCCGCGACATGCCCGTGCTCGCTGTGCCATCTCCGGCGTCGGTGAGCACCAGGGAGGGGTCAATGGTGATTAGTCGAGGCTGGTGGCATGGCGCGACAGTCGTCGGCAAGCTCTGGCTCGAGCACACGCCGAACAGAGGCATTGGCGCTACTCAGAGCGCATCGAGCGCATGCCAAACCCCGTGTCCACACATGGTCACCGCCCTGGCATGGTCAAAACGATGCCCACAACTGGCCAAACCTTATCTGGGCTAAAGTCCATGCAGCGATTGGTCGAGGGAAGCTGAGGACTCATCGCCAGGCCGACCAGATGTTACTCAACCATCTCGGCAAGTTTCTGGACAAAAACTTGGCTGCTATGTTTGGATAGCTTCTAGATGGCCATTAGGGCTGATCTCCTGGGGTTAAGGTTTTCTTAGGAGGGTGATGAGGCTCAAGAAAAATCAGGGCCAAAGGATCAAGGAAAAATACACTTGTTGTGCAAAGTGCAATTTTGGACCAGCAGAGAAATTATTTTCTGTAGCAAAAATATTACAAAAAGTCATGCAATATTTTTGCTTGGGAAGGTGGGCCATGATTCAAAAAATATTCAGGAATTATTTCAGAATTTTTGGAGTAATAAAAATGGGGGTTGCTTTGGAGCACTAGTGTCTGGAGTAAGTTTCAGAAGAGAAAATGAATATTTTTCTTTTATGAAAAATATTCATTTGATTATTTTGGCGATTTTTCAGAGAAATGAGATTGAATGCGAAGTAGATAGGTCACTTGGGTGAAAGTCAAGGGCATGCCCAAGTGATAAGTCCAGTTGAATTGATTCCAAAACTCCAAATCCAAGGCAAAGGCAAAACCTTGTCCGGAAAAAGAGAGAAGGCAAAATCCAGGATGTCACAAACCTCCCCCACTTAAGATGAATCTCGTCCTTGAGATTCGGTTGCTTGGGAAAACCATTCTGGGTAGGCAGTCCTTAAAAATTCCTCTCTTTCCTAGGTTGCCTCTTCCTCGGTGTGATGTTGCCACGGAACCTTGTAAAACCTTATCACTTTGCTGCGAGTGACTCTTTTTGTCTCATCCAATATTTTGATTGGCTTTTCCTCATACGTCAAATCCTTAGCCAGTTCTATCTCCGCCATATCAGTCCTTTTCTCCGGTGGCGAGATACATCTTCTTAGCTGTGAGACATGAAACACATTGCGTACATCTGATAGTTCGGGTGGCAATCCCAACTGATAGGCAACTGTTCTGACTCTGACTGGAAATGGACCGATGTATCTGGGTGCCAATTTTCGTCGGGTCTGAAACCTCTTAACTCCTTCATAGGGGTAACTCGGAGATAGACGTGTTCTCTGGGTTCGAAGCTGATTTGACGGTGTTTGACGTCATAGTAACTCTTTTGTCGAGATTTGACCAACTACAATCTGTCTCAGATTTCCTTGACTTGCTTCTCAGTTTCGACCATCAAATCAGTACCCCATGCAGACTGATGATTCGGGACACATACAATTGTCCAAGTTGATCGGCATAGTAGGTGGTCCGAATGGGAAGAAAATGTGCCACCTTCGTTAAGGTGTCCCCTATAACCCATATTGCGTCATTTCCTCAGTGAGTCCTTGGTAAACCGGTCATGAAATCCATGCAGACATCGTCCCATTTCCACTGTGATATTGGTAAAGGTTGAAGGAGTACGGCTGTTTTTTGGTGTTCCACCTTTACCTTGTTGCATATATCACAACAAGCCACGAAGTAAGCGATGTCGTTCTTCACTCTATTCCACCAGAATACCTGATGAAGGTCTTCGTACATTTTAGTGCCATGTGGGTGAATTGAGTATGTCGATTCATGTGCTTCTCCCAATATATTCTTCCTCAGACCTTCTTGGCTGGGTACGCAAATCCTTCCTCGGAACCTTGCGTACCTTGCTGATCTCTAGAGAAGTCATGTGTCTGTCCCTCTTGCATACGCTTGGCATATAATTGCAATAATTTGTCATTTGCTTGAGTGCTATGATTTTCTTCTTTGAGAGTAGGAGCAACTTCCAATATACTGGCAAGACTGGCATCCATGATTACCAAATTGAGATGAGCAATTTCTTTGTAAAGCTCAGGAGGCAAAGATTCCATTAGAGCATTCAGGTTGGCCGGTTTGTGGCTGAGAGCGTCAGCAACCACATTAGCTTTCCCCGAATGATAATTTTTACCGAGGTCATAATCCTTCACCAACTCGAGCCATCTTCGCTAATGAAGGTTCAAATAGGGCTAAGTGAATATATACTTGAGACTCTTGTTGTCGGTAAATATCTGGCACCTCTTTCCAATAAGATAGTATCTCCAAATCTACAAAGCGTGCACCACCGCAACCAATTCCAAATCATGAGTGGGATAATTTCCCTCGTGTGGACATAGTTTTCGGGACGCATAAGCCACAACCTTGCCATCTTGCATAAGTATGCATCCAAGGCCTTTTCTGGAGGCGTCACAGTAGACATCAAAACTGCGGTAGATGTCGGGAAGCGTCAATACTGGTGCTGACGTTAGTCTGATTTTCAGCTCATTGAAACTCCGTTCGCAGTCCTCAGTCCATTCAAACTTCTTATCCTTCTTTAGGAGCTCCGTCATGGGCTTGGCAATCTTGGAGAATCCTTCAATAAAACGGCGATAATATCCGGCTAGTCCAAGGAAACTTTAGATTTCTGAGACTGTCGTGGGTGCGGAACAATCAAGCACATCTTTTACCTTGCTTAGATCCACAGATATTCCTTCTGCCGAGAGAACATGCCCTAAAAATCCAACTTGCTTGAGCCAAAGCTCACATTTTCTGAACTTGGCATAAAACTAATGATCGCGGAGCCTTTGTAAAACTGCTCGGAGGTGGTCCTTGTGTTCGTCTTTGCTTTTTGAGTAAATGAGGATGTCATAAATGAACACCACCACAAATTTGTCCAAGAAGTCCATAAACACCTTTTTCATCATATGCATGAAGAAGAGCTGGGGCATTGGTAAGGCCGAATGACATAACGGTATACTCATACAGAGCATACCGAGTGGTGGACGCGGTCTTGGGAATATCTTCCTTCTTGATTTTGAGTTGATGATATCCAGTCCTCAAATCAATTTTGGAGAATACTTTGGTCCCACTTAGTTGATCAATCCTTGGTAGTGGATACTTATTTTTGATGGTGACGTCATTCAGCTGTCGGTAGTCTACGCACATCCGAAGACTGCCATCCTTTTTATCCACGAATATCGCAGGTGACCCCCACGGTGAAGAGCTTGGGCGGATGTATCCCTTCTACAGCATCTCATCTAGTTGTTTCTTTAATTCCACCAATTCTGATGAAGGCATCCGATAATATTTCTTGTGTATCAGTGTGGTTCCAGGCACCAAGTCAATTGCAAACTCTAGTTCTCTATCTGGCGGCATCCCTGGTAATTCCTCAGGAAATACACCAGGATACTCACTGACCACTGGAATAAATTCCACCTCTTCACCCACGGCGGTGAAAACCATATCCTTCTTGGGTATGATTTTGCCGGCATAAAAACTTGCGGTGTGACCCTCCTGATTTGCCATGGTAACTTCTCTGGTCGCACAGTTGATGCATACTTGGTATTGTGTCAACCAATTCATTCGCAGAATAATATCCAATTTGTCAGAATCGATGATTATCAGAGACGTTGGAAACTTGACCCCCCTTGATATCAATTTCCAGATTACGGCAGACCAGATTGCTTTTGAGCAAGGATCCCGGGGATTGTGCCAGCATATGTTTTCCCAAAATCGAGCAAGGAAATTTGTTTTGGGCAGCAAAACTCCATGAAATAAAAGAGGGGGAAGCCCCAGAGTCAAATAAAATTATGGCAGGTATCTTATTAACAGGAAACATACCAATGACGACTTCCGGGTCCTCTTGGGCTTCATCGGCGGAGATATGATGGATTTGCCCATGGATGGCACTCGGGACGGAATATGGCTCCAGATAGTTGACTTGCGGACGGAAAGGAGCTGTTGGCTTGCTGTTCTTGGGGCACTGTCTGGTGTAATGTCCGGTTTGCCCACAACTGAAACGGGAATTGTTGCGCTGACAATCTTCACGTACCGGGCTGGTCATGATATTCTTTACTTGAGTGGTGGTCCTGTTGACATTTTGCTGTCATTTGGGTTTGTACTCAACCCGAGTCTGTTGCCACGTACGAGCCTTCTACACGGGTTGCATATCCTTCTTAGGCTCAAATTTGCGCTTGTGGTCATTATTAGATGGCCTGTTGTCGTGCATGAGCTTGTGTTCCCTTTCTGCGATGAGATCCTTGTTCACTAGAGTTTGGAAGTACGGAAAATCAAACATGCTGAGAGTGCACCTAAGATGCTAATTTAGTCCTCCAAGAAATCTGCCGACCTTCCGTTCTTCGGTGGCCACATCATAGAGTGAATAGCGGGCCAAATGGATGAATTTATTCAGGTACTCGTTGACTAACATGCTTCCCTGAGTGAGAGAGAGGAATTCGCGTTGGTTGATATTCATAATTCTGGAGGGAATATGATACTTGCGGAAATGATCCTTGAATTTAGTCCAAGTAATTTCCTCGTCCGTGGGCCACATGGCCTTAGCATTATCCCACCATATCGCGGCAGCTCCTTCAAGATTATGTGTTGCGACAGGAACCTTGTCTCCTTCTTCAGTGCGAGAAATTTCCAGTTTCTTCTCAATAGTACTTAACCAATCATCAGCGTCCAATGGATCAATAACTTGGCTGAAACTAGGAGGTTTGGTTCGCTGAAAATCTGACAGCTTGGAGTAATGACCATTCTGATGTCTATTCTCCCCAAACATAACTTGCACACTTTTCAGCAGTTCCATCAAATTGTTGTTCCTTCTTTCTTCAAACATTTGCATGATTTCCTCAGTAGAAGGCGGATGTGACGGTGGAGGCGGAGGTGGCTGGTACGGCTCGAGGGAACGTCCTGCCAATCTTGCGGAGCGACGAACAAGGACATCCTCACAAGCTTGGCTGCTGTTGCCTCCCCACGGCATCCTATTATTTAGTTTCCCAATGCAAAGCAACCGCGATGAGAAATATCCAAAAATGGGAAGAAAGCCAGTGACAAATCCAGAAGAAAATAGTGAAAGAAACCAAGGCCAATAAAAAGAGAGTTCCAACATAATTATACATAGACTCAACATAATAGTTAAACATCATGACAGGGTCACTATCCTCATACATGAACCTAAGCATCATAACACGTGCGACTACATCCATACATCATACTCATGATGACGGGGATACTCTAGCGATCTACTGCTCGGATGGCGCTGCTGTGGGCTCCTCTCCTGAGCCGGACCAAGATCCTGAATTGATAGTGGTGACCTCCGGGTTAAGAGAGACGCGACAGTGCTGCCTCGAGGACTCTCCCTCAGGGGCAGGTGTGGGATGGGGTCTAAGCATAGGAGCTGAAGGAGTAGCGACAAGGGAAGCCCACGCAACAGGAGCACTACGAGGGGTTACTACCAAAGGGGTAATGGTACTCTGAGTGGTGGCAAAGGCTGGAGGAACGTATGGAGTGAAACCGACAGTAGGAAGAGGATTCCTATTATGAGCAGCGGCGAGAGCTATCCGGGCGCGGGTTAGATCCCGAGCTAACTCAAAGTTCAAGAGATAACTAGCAGTGATATAACGGGAAAGGTAGCTAGTAGGACGATCGCACGTGTAGCGACCCAACCTCATACGGTCAAGTCTCTGTGCTTAAGTGTCATCCCTAGATCGGTATGCTGACAAACACAGTACTCGAGGATTTATAATAGAGGTAAATCACATGTATAAAGTAACATAAATACTATTACCTCAATCCAAATAGCGGAAGTAACAACAAGGTTGTGGATTCCCATCAACACCAATGGCAAAGTTGAGTGTAGAAATCATAACCCTAACGTGTCACTTACTCGTCGTAAGATTCCTGCAACATGAGACGTTGCAGCCACAAAGGGTCAGTACATTGAATGTACTAGAAAATTCACACCATAGGATAATGATGAATAAAGGCTATGACTACAGGCGTATTTGGCTGGCGGAAAGGCTCTATGGTTATAATGTTTTTGCAAAAAGCCAATTTTTCCCTACTTCAATGGGATATATTTTATTTAACTACAAAGTTGGTTTGATAAATATTGAGAAGGTTCCTCCAACTCAATCCCAAAATAATAATCATTAACCCAATCAAATTAATTGAAAAAAGTGTTGAGATCAACATCATAATTCAAGAACCAGATACTCAAGATGTCCATAATCAGGGACGCGGCTAATCATGATTAGTTTGTACACTCTCCAGAGGTTTGCACACTTTTCCCCACAAGACTCGATCTCCTCCGTTGGATTTCTCGCACTACATGATGTTTGAGAAACGGATGACCGAGACACAGTCTTTCAGAAGCATTAACTCTTTCCTACGGGCAGACCGGTACACCTACAATCCCCCTACATCTGCTAGTCCATCACTTCAAGAGCTCACGCAACTTACTCAACTATGCTAGAGCCCATAATGGCTTGTGTCTGCACATGGAAGTTTCTAGCATGATTAATCTTATGATCCCTTTGAGCCTGGGTGGCAAACCATAGGATGATCACACAGCAACCACGGGATCTCCTAGGACAACACTGGTATATCCCCAGGTGTCCAGGCAAGTCCACTGGTATATCCCCAGGGTGCCCCTACCAATCCACCCAGATGTGTATTAAAGTAGCCACCTTAAGTTAAACCTTAGTTAACAATAAACTCTAACATCTTTCATGAATTCTCTCAAACCAATCCACGTCTACGAGCATAGCATAGCAGTATAAGCATAAAGTAGAAATAACTCCCAAGGTTTGAATGCAGGACAATAGGTTCCTACCTCATCAACTACTTCCCAATACCCACATGTTATCAAATTCCTAACCATGCAATGTTTGAGGGTGAAACTAATGCATAAAAACTGGGTAATGAGAAGTATGATCAAAGTGTGAACTTGCCTCGTACTGTTGATGAAGATGATTCGCACTCATAACTCCTGATAGTTCTACTCGTCTCACTCGGGTCAACCTATCGTAAACAATCAATAGTAACCACACATAAGCAATCACTCAAAAGATCAGAAAGAACGAAGAAGACAATTCGGAAAACATCAAAAGCAAGCGAATAACTCTTGCAACATCAAACAATTTCTAACAGTACCAAAATTATGTGAAGTTGGCCTAATCAGAAAGTTTAGGTCAAGAGCTTCGATTTGCAAAAAGAATCAATTAAATCAGAGTTATAGAACTGAAGTTACGATCAAACGAATTTCTGAAACAAATCTGTTTGAGAAACAAATTTTTAATTTTCAAAAACATGTTTAAGTTGTCTTAATGGATAGAGGGGATCATAACGAAGAAGTGGGCGTTGGTTTCATCTAATTCCGACTAACGAGCAAAAAGTAGTGATCATTTTAAGATTAGGGACTAATCTGTAAAAACTTTAATCATAGATAGGTCCCTGATGAAAAATAAAAGAAAAAGAAAATACTAAAAAGTGAACGTTCGTTTTCTAAACCTAACCAACAAACGTTCTCTAATTAAATAAACCTAAACAAAAACCGGTTCTATATAAAAAACGATCTAGGGTTTTTTTGAAAAGAAAACCAAACAAAAACCATAACGGTTTATTACCGGTTAGGGTTTTCGTCGAAAACCGGCGGTTTTGACTCGGAGCCGGATCGGTTCTAGTGGCTTCTGCGGCGGCGAGCGTCGGCGAGGCGCAGCGAGGCTGTGCGGCGTGGGCGGCGCAGGCGAGCGGCGACGTTGCGCGGGCAAGGGGTGCAGCGGCGGAGTGCGGCAATGGCGACGAAGTCGGTGGCGGCGGTTGCGGGTGATGGGGAGGAGAGAGAGGTCCGTGCCTGCCTTTTAAAGGCCAGGGGGCGGCGGACGGCTTGCGGGAGGGGGCAAGAGGGGAAGAGTGCCGCATGGACACAGTGTCGCCGCGCGAGGCGTATGGCGGACGGAGTCCGGCGCGGGGTGGTAGAAGGTCCCGATAGGTGGGTCCCACTAATCGGTGGCTGAGCGAGGCAGCGGCTGATCGCAGGCGCAAGCAGGCGAGCGGGGCGGAGCTGCTTCGGGCGCGGCTGGGCTTCTGCTGGGCACTAGGCCATGGCCTGGCCTAGGAGCTGGGCCGGCCTAGTCAGCGGGAGAAAGAAGTTTTTTTTAACAAACAATTTTTTCCAGAAAATCAAAAACAAAATAAAATAAAATATTATATAGGCATAAAATATATCAAAATTTCCAGAAAAAGATTTTCTACAACGTGAAAATTTTTCTAGTGCCAAATAAAATCAACAAATATTTAAATAAAGCAAAGAGTGCTACTCATGCAATAAAATCCAATAAAAATCATTTTAAAAATACCAAAATTGTTTCAAATTTATTTCTCTCCAATTTTCTACTGTAGGGAATCATTTTACCCTATTTTCCATATATTTCATTTTTGGAGAAAAATAATTTGAATAAAATCCAAATAACTCCAAATTGAAAATAATTTCAATGGGACTTTAAATTTGATTCTTTTAAACTTCCAACTCATATTTCATACGTTTTGAAGAAGTCATTTTTTCTTCTCTCATGAAAATCATTGAGTTGCTTAAAGTTTCTGAATTTGAAATAGTTCCAAATGGAATTCAAATCTATTCAAAACCCTTTTCATTTATTTAAATGGAAGAAGTCATGTCATCTTCTCTCTAGGGGTTTGTGATGAAATGAATTTGAATTCATGGAGGTCATAAATGCAAGATGAAAGTTTGGGAAAGTCATTTCATTCCCCCTCATTTAACCTTCAAACAGTTTCGAATTTCACTCACTTTCAGTGAATCAATCAAATCTATCTATTTAATATAACATTCCAAAATTTAGAAATTTGGGATGTTACAAACCTACCACCCTTAAAATGAATCTCATCCTCGAGATTCGAAGAGGCTAGAAAGAAATAGGTTAGGTTCGGGGGTCTTCTCAAAATCCATCGACCATCACAGTGGTCCGGGGTGCTACCACCCTTAGAAACATGGTTACGGTTCCATCAAAATTCATACACTCCATCATTATCCTTAACAGTGTCGGTCTTCTCAGATTTTCAGGAAAATTCCTTCTCTGGGCTCTTCCGGTAGCAGCATAACCTTTTCCTCAATCCTTTTGTCCTTTCATCTTGGTAATGTTATTCCGAGACTTGGTCTTCTGAGCTGACGGGTCTAGCGCCAATACTAAACAACTATCGATATCTCATGGTGGTCAACAATTTATGGTTTCTCCTGCAGGAAATGGGTCTGGGCTTCATTCTCACCGTATATCCTACGATTGGCAGCAGCTGCCTTGTACCAGGGAAAAAACTATCATACCATTCTAAGGTTTAAATGAGATTTAATATCGTCGTCTCTCTACAATAGGTAAGTCACTCAGATTTACCATCCCATATAGCAGAGGCAAATAATTAGGGTAAGTCGGTATGGTGATCAAACCATCCCGCACCCAAATCATTACCTTGTATACGGTTTAGCGAATCTCACATTCTAACACTCGGTCATCCTCACAAGAAATGCAGAAATTTCTCTTGTCGACGAACTAAGTTCGGATAAATCCATGGATTCTGCAAGACAAACAAACATCCATCGTTCCTTCACAACTCTCAGGTTTTGCATTACTCCTATAAAATCGTTCGTTGATAAAGTCGTAACTTCTACCAGGGTTTTTCCTTCAGCAAGAATGTGCTTGCTTCTTGGCAGGTCCTGGGGCCTGTGGGTTACGGCCCATCTCATCACTTGTAAACCTTGAACTAATCATCAGGGCAATTGATCATTAATCCAACATCAAGCTTCCTAGCATTCTTAAATCCATCCAATTGTATTCTCTCCCTTCTATTTGTACCATTTCTATTTGTACCAAACCGAGACGTGATTACTCAAACTCATCATGGAGTTACAATTTCTCCATATGACCAACATTATACCTCTGTTGTATCCAATAATACTTCGTCCCTTCATAATCTTAGGGTATCCCACATATCGAGATAAAACTCGTACTTAGTTTGTCCAAAGTCCACTCTGTGGAACATCGTTATCCTTTCCAGGGGTCAAATCTCCTCACAGGGTTCTACCACCCTTAAATTGCTCCAATTCATCCATGGACCATATTTCTCATATCCCCGAAAATGGTTAAAGTCATTCTTCATAGAGTAACAACTCATAAGCATCCAAATCAGTACCAACGATGCTAACTTTATTTGTTCTCATATTCTTACATTCTCCTGCATTTCCATTATATGCATCAACTCAACACCTCAATATAAAAGAAATGTTCCCACTACTACTACTATATTCCTTCTATTGCAAACTCAACTATTTATCACAAGTCTCCTTCTTCTTGGGGCATCTCTGGCAAAGTGCCCTGCTTCATTTCAATGGAAACATATTACTTCTAACAAGTCTCGAGGTTTCCTTTTTATTACATAGCCTCCTTGGGTCGTTGGCTTCCCTTTTGGGCAACTTCTGAGGTAGTGCCCTGACTCCTTGCACCTATAATAGGTGATATGACTCAGATCCTTCCTGGAATCCAATCTACTTCTCCTTCTGGACTTTTCCGTTCCAATCAGGGCTTCTATTTCCTGTGGGTCATACTCTACTTCCTTTGTCGGGAATTCTACTAGATCCCCATTCATACAATTCTGGGAGATGTGTCCTTTTTCTCCACATGAATAACAAGACTTGGTGCTGGGTTTAATTGGGTCTTCTTCGGGTGTGTCCTCCACCTCTTCCTTCATCACAGATTCTTCTAAAATTTCCATGAGGGCTCCTTTCGTTGCTTCTTTCTTCTGCTAGATGGTTCTTTGTACCATGGGGTAAATGTTACACTGAGCAGGGTAGTGGGTAGTCCCTTCACACAAGAAACAAGTGATCTGGCTAGTTGGGCGTTCTTCAGCTGGGTGACTTCCTTCACAATTAGAGCATTCATCCTTGTGTTCTTTATGGGTGTGTCGTATTTCTCCACAAATCTTACATGCACAAGTTTTCTTCATATCCTTTCCATAAGGCTTCAACTTCTGGGACACAAGACGAGATATTTGCAGAGTCAACTTAAATTCTTTCCAAGTGGTTACTCCTTGCCATCCATTGATGGTTTGGTACACCCTCCACCAAGTAGCAGCACCTCTTTCAAAGCACTGAAGAGCATGCTTTGTCATATCCATTCCAACTATAGGGTTATTCTTCATATGATCCTCCATGTTCTGAATCCATCTGTCCATCTCCAATTGACTCAGCGGTCCAGAAAATACAAGCTCATCTCCATTCATCCTGTATTGGGTCCATGGGTTTTGGGGTGAGATAAGAGAGATAAAAAGGGTACACACAATCCAAACTTCCTGGAGTTTCGTTCCAAACTTCTAAGTTTCAACATCCTTAGCATTAACCATGGTCCTACTGTCCTTCGGTTCCTGACGAATCTCCGATATCTCGAGGTTTTGCTCCTTCAGCTTGGCTACTTTTAGCTTTTGGGTCCTAAGTTCTTCACGAAATGCTTTCTTGTCAAATACGACTTCCTGAAGGTCTGTCTAAAGATTCTTCATGTAATACTCCAGATTCCTGGCGATACACCAGCTAAGGCGAAAACCGCATCCTTTGCTGACAGATGCTCCATCAGCCTTCTACCAACCAATCATTCCGAAGAAATGTATGTTTAACACTGAACGGTGACCATAGTATCAGTGGCGATGACATCCTGGATAGCCGTGTTTCTGCTCTTGTCATTTGCATGAGCTATCATTCCATAGTTGATATCTCCTGTCTTGGGGTTTTCTTGACGGCCAAAATCTTGAGTCTTGATGCGCCATGTTCTATTATTTCTCTAACACACCTTCATCTCGATTATTAACAACTTCAATAGTCCGACAAAATTCCATAGGGGTAGCTTTCCTACGTCATACCAATCTGGAAATTCTTCAGAGCCTTCAAATTTTCCTAGTCTTCGGAGTCTTCAACCATTGTAGTTTCATTATTATAATTCTCGGTAAATCCTCTTCATTCCGAAGTGGTCCTAGTTGTCCGATATCTTTTCCTTCTCGGAGTGGTCTCATCAGTCGAATCTTCGCGTGGACAAAAGGGAAAAGGGGGGGGTATAGTCTAACTAAAAGGAATATTTGATAAAACTCAGAAAGGAAGAGAGGTAAAAGATCCTTTTGAAAATAAGGTTTGAGATAAAAATCTTTCCTATGGACTTTCCCGTTTCTAGGGGTCACGTCCTACAGTCAACATGTGCTTTGATACCATCTTGTAGCGACCCGACCTCATACGGTCAAGTCTCTGTGCTTAAGTGTCATCCCTGGATCGGTATGCTGACACACACAATACTCGAGGATTTATAACAGAGGTAAATCATATGTATAAAGTAACATAAATACTATTACCTCAATCCAAATAGCGGAAGTAACAACAAGGTTGTGGATTCCCATCAACACCAATGGCAAAGTTGAGTGTAGAAATCGTAACCCTAACATATCACTTCCTCATCGTAAGATTCCTGCAACATGAGACGTTGCATCCACAAAGGGTCGGTACATTGAATGTACTGGAAAATTCACACCATAGGATAATGATGAATAAAGGCTATCACTACATGCATATTTGGCTGGTGGAAAGGCTATATGGTTATAATGTTTTTGCGAAAAGCCAATTTCTCCCTACTACAAAGGGATATATTTTATTTAACTACAAAGTTGGTTTAATAAATATTGAGAAGGTTCCTCCAACTGAATCCCAAAATAATAATCATTAACCCAATCAAATTAATTGAAAAAAAGTGTTGAGATCAACATGATAATTCAAGAACCAAATACTCAAGATGTCCATAACCAGGGACACGGCTAATCATGATTAGTTCCTACACTTTGCAGAGGTTTGCGCACTTTTCCCCACAAGACTCGATCTCCTCCGTTGGATTTCTCGCACTACATGATGTTTGAGAAACGGACGACCGAGACACAGTCTTTGAGAAGCATTAACTCTTTACTCCGGGTAGACCGGCACACCAACAATCCCTGATGTATTTCCAGAGGAGTTGCCAGGCATGCCACCGGATAGAGATATTGAGTTTTTGATTGAGCTATTGCCAGGCACAGGTCCAATATCAAAGAGACCATATAGGATGCCAGCAAAGGATTTGGTGGAAATTAAGAAGCAGATTAAGGAGTTACTGGATAAAGGATATATTCACCCAAGTTCTTCGCCTTGGGGATCGCTTGTACTTCTAGTGGAGAAGAAGGATGGATCGTTAAGGATGGTTGTTGATTATCGAGGATTGAATAAAGTAACCATCAAAAACAAGTACCCACTACCAATGATCAACGATCTGTTTGATCGAATGCAAGGAGCTAAGGTATTTTCCAAAATCGATCTGTGATCAGTATACCACCAGTTGAAGATTCAAGAACAAGATATACCTAAGACAGCTTTTACCACTAGGTATCGGCTGTATGAGTATACCGTTATGTCATTTGGTCTGACTAATGCACCTGACTATTTTATGAACATGATGAACAAAGTGTTTATGGAGTTTTTGGATAAGTTCATCGTAGTGTTCATTGATGATATCCTGGTTTATTCGAAGAATGAAGAGTAACATAAGGAGCATTTGCGTTTGGTACTTGGAAAGCTCAGAGAACATCAACTATATGCCAAGTTCAGCAAATGTGACTTTTGGTTGAAGGAAGTAGGATTCCTCAGACACGTTATATCTGGAGAAGGTATAGCAGTTGATCCCGCTAAAGTTGAAACCGTGACCAAGTGGGAAGCCCCAACAACAGTTGGAGAGATCCAGAGTTTTCTTGGACTCGCAGGATACTACCGGAGATTTATTGAGAATTTCTCAAAGATTGCGAAGCCTATGACTGAGTTGGAGACAGCGCACAAGTCACTGAATACCTGTACAAACAATCAAACAACTTGCACCCAATGCGATAAAGGGGTTGTCAATCCCTTCATGGTTACTTGCAAAAGTGAGATCTGATAGAGATAGATAAAAGTAAAAAAACGGTAAGTACATATTTTTGGTATTTTTGGTTTATAGATCGGAAAGTAAAAGATTGCAAAATAGTAGATCGGAAACTTATAAGATAGAAAATAGAAACTTATATGACGGAAAATAGACCCGGGGGCCATAGATTTCACTACATGCTTCTCTCAAGATAGAAAATATTATAGTGGGTGAACAAATTACTGCCGAGCAATTGATAGAAAAGCGCAAAGTTATGACGATATCTAAGGCAATGATCATGAATATAGGCATCACGTCCATGTCAAGTAGACCAAAACGATTCTGCATCTACTACTATTACTCCACACATCGACTCCTATCCATCATGCATCTAGAGTATTAAGTTCAAAAAGAACGGAGTAACGCATTAAGCAATATGACATGATGTAGAGGAATTAACTCAAGCAATATGATCAAAACCCTATCTTTTTATCCTCGATGGAAACAATACAATACGTGCCTTGCTGCCCCTACTATCACTGGGAAAGGACACTGCAAGATTGAACCCAAAGCTAAGCACTTCTCCCATTGCAAGAAAAACCAATCTAGTTGGCCAAACCAAACAAATAGTTCGAAGAGAATTACAAATATATCAAATCACGCATAAAAGAATTCAGAGGAGATTCAAATAATATTGATAGATAATCTAATCATAAATCCACAATTCATCGGATCTCGGCAAACACACCGCAAAAAAGTATTACATCAAATAGATCTCCAAGAACATTTCGGAGAACATGGTATTGAGAATCTAAGAGAGAGAAAAAGCCATCTAGCTACTAGCTGTGGACCCGTAGGTCTGTGGTAAACTACTCAAGCTTCATCGGAAGGGCAATAGAGTTGATGTAGAAGCCCTCCGTGATCGAACCTCCCTCCGGCAGGGTGCCAGAAAAGGTCCCTAGATGGAATCTCATGGGTACAAAAGGTTGCGGCGGTGGAAAAGTGTTTTCATGGATGCCTCTGTTGTTTTGGGGATATATGGGAATATATAGGTGCAGAAATTAGGTCAGGGGGTACACGAGGGGCCCACAAGGGTGGGGGCGCACCCTACCCCCCTTGGCACGCCTTCCGTCCTTGTGGCCGCCTCGTGGCTCTTCTGACTTCATCTCGAAGTCTCCTGGTTGTCTTCTGGTCAAAGAAAAATCATCGTGAAGGTTTTATTCCGTTTGGACTCCGTTTGGTATTCCTTCTGTGAAACTCAAAAACAGGGAAAAAACAGGAACTGGCACTGGGCTCTAGGTTAATAGGTTAGTCCCAAAAATAATATAAAATAGCATATTAATGCATATAAAACATCCAAAACAGATAACATAATAGCATGGAATAATCAAAAATTATAGATATGTTGGAGACGTATCAGAGCCACTTTTCAAGATTATGTTGGGCAAAGCCGGGTACAATACATGTTCTACTCGTGGTAGACTTCGTGCCGCACACGCCACCATTATAGTCACCCCAGAGTGTCACAACTCATGATAATTAAGGGTTACACCATGGACGTGGCCTCTCTAAGGGTTCTCCATAATTCCTCGGTCAATTGCAAAGGTTAACAGCAATAGGCTTTTACTGTCACCTCGAATTACGTCCACAACCTAGCCCTTTATAACAATAGCGATATACTTTGTGGCCATAAGGCACAAATGCTGAGTGGAGCCCCTTCACAACATTCATGAAGTTATTAAACTAAGCATTCAACAGAGGATCTCATATCCACAATAATGTTTTAGATCATACACATACCAAGGTTCATCCATATCCTCGAGAATTAGGGGTTTACTCACACATGGGAACAATAAACATCATAACAATTGTAATGGCATCCATGGATGAACGTATCAAATGATACACCAAAGGATCCACTAGGGTTCTTAATGTTGCAGATGATAAGGGTGTGGATGATGACAATGATGATGGAGTAGATGATGATGATGATGATGACAGCGGTGATGATGTTGTCCCCCTTATCGTATGTGGTGGGAAGGATCCCCTTCTTCTCATTGCCAATCCCTCATCCGGATGAACTCGAGAAGATATGGTTCTGCCTTTGGATGAGTATCTGGTGTCTCTAGGCGTGTTATCTATGATCCAATTTGACAGGGTGGAAATAGTTGATCCGGCGGCGGTGACATGACATCATACGGGCGTGCGGTCGTATCGAACACTGTCTTTTGCTCTAGATCTGTGATGACGCCTGTTTCTTTGGCCTTCTTGATTGATTCTTTTATGGTAGGTGATTATGACTTTAAATAGGTGATTCCACTAACATTTCTAAGAATTCCCTCCATTATATGATGATTGGTCCAAAAGACATTACCTTAGATATTATCAACAAAAAGAGGTGCGAAAACACGGTAAAATTCCACAAAGTGTACCATGTAGGCATAAAATTCTTGTCAAAATCATCACTTAAATTGGACTCGTGAACTCCCCCAAGCTTAAGTCTTGCTCGTCCCCAAGAAAGTACCTTGTGTTTATGAGATACAGATATGAAAAAGGCATGACTCTATTATTGTTTTAAAGGAACAATTAGGAATAAAAGGTTTACGAGAAATGATAGCTCATCCCTACTACTATAATGATCATGCAGGCATCCACACTTTGTCACTTAATTTTGTTATGGACATGTAACAACTTCATACCCGAGTTCATCATTGTTTCAACAGGGCAAGCAGTTATTGTTTTCATCTTCTTGTTTTGGAGATTCCAAATTCTTTAAGGGATTTAGTCTCCTATCATTGAGACATGTAAAAGGCTCATTTCACTTTTCATACGATATGCAAGCCGGACATGAATCTCGAAAGACTTATTTTACAAGCGCATTTTTTAATATTGAAGAGGATTAATTACTCTGCTTACCCTCTTGTAAGTTGAACATTCAATGAGCTAGCTTATATAATTATTTCATCTCTTTTCAAAAACTTAACAACTGCAATTTGGTGTACTTATAATCATCATGCAAGTAACTATGCTACTATTTAAATCACAACAATCATCAAATACGTTCTCAAGTAAAAATTAATGACTTCACATATCAAGATATCCATATACCCATCATAAAGGGTCATCCCTAACTCAAGAGGAAAATTGATTGGTCAACCTTATTGAAAATAAAACCTTATAGCCTAATCTTGCAAAAATATAAAGACACAAAGTGCATGTGAATCTCCCCCAAGCTTACAATCAAGCCGGGGAGATCCAGGCACTTAGCGTTATACGGTCACTCCTGGGTCTTGGTAGGAAGCAAAGATGCTCCTGAAATGCTTCCTCATCTCCTCGATCACGGCATGTCGATCATCTACAACCTGGGTTAAAAACTCAAGTTGTGTAGTGTTTTGATTAAGAGTGTCAATCATAAACCCGATCATGTGAATAAGACCATCGACCTTTGCCTGTCAGGGCTAGTTTTCTGGGACATAAAATCCCAACAAATGAGCCTTGTGTTATCACCAGCCCCTGGATTAATGTTCGCTGGTGGACACTTCCCTGATACAGAATTCCATGTAATTACAAGAATTTGAGTACAAGACCATAAAGGTCCATTAAGTACCACAATGGTTTCCAGGGGCGGGTGACAGAAGCGACTCATGGATCTCCAACATCGATGGGGCTCCATTCCCACAGGAACAGCTGACCTAGATAACTCATATCCCGCATGGTTGTTATCTCCGATTTCCTAGGCAGCGGGGGTGTCTTCATAGCGCTCTCCTCTGAATCACAATTTGTCCAAGACAATGGCCAAGGACAAGCTAGTGAGTACATTTGAATGTACTCACAAACATCATGGACAAAAGATATAATAAAAGTAGGCAGAATGTATGAAGTTAAACTTTAAGTATATTCAACAATATTATGACATGGCAAGAATTCAATAATTTAACCAAAGAATGTGATCCTACAGAATACTATATTTGGGTAAGAATTAATTGTCAGCCAACCAATATTAGAGAGGTATAAATCATGTTGTCATGCAAAAATTGAAGTCGGGTTTTAGGAGGTAGAACCGTCCCGAGAGAACCCAAAAGAAAATATAAAAGAATGCCATAGTTGGGTGCCTTTGCGTCACCATGCAAAGGGCTTTAATCCAAATAAAATCAAAGGCAAATGTACATTTTAGGAGGTAGAACCATCCTGTGAATTCCAAAAGAGAATAGTGTACAAGCCAGTTGGGTGTGTGAAGTGATGCCTAGAAAGGTGTTGAAAATAAATGCCGCAGTCGAGTATCTGAAGCGATGCCTCATAAAGGGCTTTTCATGAAAGTAAAATAACACATACCAATATCAACTAGAGCACGGGGGTTAGTCCATAAAAATATTAGTGATAATAATCATCCATCATAAATCATAAACAATATATGATTTAATTCCTTTCCTCCGAAGACCAACACTAAGACCGACACTTGGCCCATCCCAAACTTTAGTCCTTAATTGCATACATGTCTATAAGAATAGGTTTTTATACTCTGCAGAGGTTGTACTCTTTACCCAGAAGTAAACGATTTGTTTAGTCTACCCCAAGACGTTGCCTAATTCCTATTATGGTCTTTGGGTTATAAACAAACCTAACCATCACAAACGAGCTTAACTTTCCTGATGCCAGGAATCACTAAAAGCATCGCTCAACAAAAACTGTAAGATAGGGAGGACACAAACTTGCATGGGATCACAATTTATACCACACACAAACTAAGGGGTGCCCCCCTCTCGGCCTCAGCCAGAAACACCTGTCGGTGTTCTGGGAACGGGGGTCCCGAGACTTGCCTACCTGTGGCCCACGGCATGGCTCTGCGAGCGGGCCCGTACGGCCCATCTTCACCAGCAAGGACTCAAGACCCTCGCGAGGGGCCAAGCCTCACGAGGTGGACGACACAAGACCTCCTCAGGAGCGGCCTCACCAGGCTGGCTCGTGAGGGGCGGAGAGTTCAAGGCGAGGCCAACCTCGCCAGGTTCCAATGATGTGAGCCATGACGACCAAGGCCAGGCGCGCGCCAGTGTGCACAGTGTCCTTGTTTCCCCTTTGGTGCCAAGGGAGCAAGCACAGGCGCAGAGTACCCAGGCGCCAAGCAAAGGTTTCCATATTGGTGCAACAAGACCAAGACCAGAAGGACGGCAAGACGAAGGTCACCATGGAGCCCAAGACGACGTCACCACCAGCGCCTTTGGCATGCGAAGACTGCTTTTGTGAGGATAGCTTGTACTAGCTGTCCCCCTACAAATTGGCCGTTGTGAGATCCCTTCCCGCACAATATTTGGGAAGAGAACCAAGGCCACTATAAATAGGACTAGCCACCACCGTAGCTAGGGGGACCTCATCTTAGACTAGAACTAGTCCATCCCTACAAACACATCCACCAAGCACAAGAACACCTCTCCTCAGGAGGCTGTTCTTCCCCTTGTACTGTTCATCCTCAGCCCAAGAGGCAATCCACCACACCACACTGGAGTAGGGTATTACACCACAACGGTGGCTCGAACCAATATAAATCTTGTGCCCTCTATGCTGTGAGTTCGTCGAGTTAGTTCGTAAGATCTTAGCTGAGTTAGGGCTTGGATCGGTAGGGGGGAGATCTTTGCGCGCACCCCAGTGTTCGAACCTTGAGGGTTTTGCTGGAACCCGTGATCCGACATTTGGCGCGCCAGGTAGGGGTGCGCCGGGGCTCTCCTCCCATCAGTCGATCCGCTCCTTGATCCTTTGGCGCCCGCGGCTCCGATGTCAGGCGACTCAAGGACCAACGCCGACTGCTAGGCAGGCTGGCCGGCCCGGACGGCGCTACCAGCCCAGGAAGACCACAGCCCCATACCTCAGGCGACACGCGCACCACCGAACACAACGGGGCGTGGGCGGCGCGGTCACTCACCCTCTGCTCTTACTCCCTGATAGATGCGAGCTGCTAGAAGGGCCACAAGCCACGCCGCGGTGACGGCGCCGCACACCAGGAGGGAGTAGGCGAACATGCGGGCCGCGCTCACAGTGGCACGGGAGCTACAGTGGTGCCGCCTAATGGAGAGCGGTCGGGATCCACTGCTGGAACGCGTCGCCGAGCTACTGGACGCGGCAGCCACGGGAGCACCGTCCTTCTGCTACCAGCTCACGCCCCAAGCAGCAGCAGGATCCCACGGCGGGCCTCTCCGCGCCCGCGTACCCCCAAGTGCATTGATACGTCTTCAACGTATCTATAATTTTTGATTTCTCCATGCTATTATATGATCTATTTTGGATGTTTATGGGCTTTATTTTACACTTTTATATCATTTTTGGGACTAACCTACTTACCGGAGGCCCAGCCCAAATTGTTGTTTTTTCCTATTTTAGGGTTTCGAAGAAAAGGAATATCAAACGGAGTCCAAACGGAATGAAACCTTCGGGAAGGAGATTTTCTCAACAAACATGATCCAGGAGACTTGGAGTGGCCGTCAAGAAACAAGGGAGGAAGGCACGAGGCAGGGGGGCGCGCCTACCCCCCCCCCCCCCCCCCCCCCCCCCCCCCCCCCCCCCCCCCCCCCCCCCCCCCCCCCCCCCCCCCCCCCCCCCCCCCGGGCGCGCCCTCCACCCTCGTGGGCCCTCCGTTGCTCCACAAACGTACTTCTTCCTCCTATATATATCCATGTACCCCCCAAACATCATGGAGCACCGCGAAAACCTAATTCCACCGCCGAAACCTTCTGTACTCGAGAGATCCCATCTCAGGGCCTTTTTTGAAGCTCCGTCGGAGGGGGCATTGATGACGGAGGGCCTCTACATCAACTCCATGGCCTCTCCGATGATGTGTGAGTAGTTTACTTCAAACATACGGGTCCATAGTTATTAGCTAGATCGCTTCTTTTCTCTCTTTGGATCTCAATACAAAGTTCTCCTCGATCTTCTTGGAGATCTATTCGATGTAATCTTGTTTTGCGGTGTGTTTGTCGAGATCCGATGAATTGTGGGTTTATGATCCAGATTATCTATGAATAATATTTGATTCTCCTCTGAATTCTTTTATGTATGATTGGTTTATCTTTGCAAGTCTCTTTGAATTATCAGTTTGGTTTGGCCTACCAGATTGATCTTTCTTGCAATGGGAGAAGTGCTTAGCTTTGGGTTCAATCTTGCGGTGCTCGATCCCAGTGACAGAAAGGGAACCGAGACGTATTGTATTGTTGCCATCGAGGATAAAAAGATGGGGTTTATATCATATTGCATGAGTTTATCCCTCTACATCATGTCATCTTCCTTAAAGCATTACTCTGTTCTTATGAACTTAATACTCTAGATGCATGCTGGATAGCTGTCGATGTGTGGAGTAATAGTAGTAGATGCAGAATCGTTTTGGTCTACTTGTCTCGCACGTGATGCCTATATATACCTAGATATTATCATAACTATGCTCAATTCTATCAATTGCTCGACAGTATTCGTTTACCCACCGCAATACTTATGCTCTTGAGAGAAGCCACTAGTGAAACCTATGGCCCTCGGGTCTATCTTCCATCATATTAATCTTCCAACACTTAGTTATTTCCTTGGCCGTTTATTTTACTTTGCATCATAAAAATACCAAAAATATTATCTTATCATATCTATCAGAGCTCACTCTCGTAAGTGACCGTGAAGGGCTTGACAACCCCTTTATCGCGTTGGTTGCGAGGTTCTTATTTGTTTGTGTAGGTGCGTGGGACTTGAGCGTGATTTCCTACTGGATTGATACCTTGGTTCTCAAAAACTGAGGGAAATACTTATGCTACTTTGCTGCATCACCCTTTCCTCTTCAAGGGAAAACCAACGCAGTGGTCAAGAGGTAGCAAGAAGGATTTCTGGCGCCGTTGCCGGGGAGATTCGCGCCATGTCAAGTCAATATTTGACTCCCACAACGAGTCATTTCTGGCTCCATTACCAAGTCAAAACATACCAATTACCCATCACAAACTCTTATCCGTCGCATTACATTATTTGCCATTTTCCTCTCGTTTCCTCTCCCCTAGTTCACCCTTGCCGTTTTATTCGCCCTCTCTCTCCCTTCCCCTTCTCTTTCCCTATTCGCCTCTTTTCTGCTTGCTTCGTCATTATGGCTAGTCCTTTATCTACTCCTTTGTCTTCCGAGAATGAAGTTCTTAATTTTAAACAAAGGGAGGGAGAAAATCTAAAAGATGCTTGGTACAGAATTTGCAATGCTCAAAATAGATCTAATAGGAAGCAATCTACTTCTGTTCTTCTTCGCAATTTTTATGTAGGAATCACCCCTTGGAATAGATATATTCTTGATACCATTACGGGAGGAAATTTCTTGGGTAGCCATACTTTTGATTCTTATAATGCTATGATAGATTTGTTTGGCCCACCACCTCTTTTGGTTAATGGGACTATGTTAACTTTGGAACATGTGATGCAAAGGCTTGAAATTATTGAGAATAAAGTTGCCACTATAGAGTTGATTGAGAATTTGGATTAAAAGATCCACAACCAAATTAACCAATATGGATCTAAGGTGGGAGTTACTTTGAAATTTTTTGAAGGAAAAAGAACCCATAGTTAATGAAAGAATAGATCCAGATTCTACTAGAATCGATAAACTTGAGGGAATTATCGCCAACTTGGGATCCGCTTTTTCTTCCATTAAAAATACTCCAAATCCTCCTACTAAAACTGCCAAGCTTGTTTATGTTCCTAAAAATAAGGGTGAATCCTCTAGTAAGGAAACTGCGGCTTTAAAATCAATAAGTGTTCATCCTAATCTTTTTGCTATCATTAAGGAATTGTTTGCTATAAATGATTTTATTGATTTTGTGCCTAGGAGTTTGATAATTAATAAAAAGTAAGAAACTCCTAAGAATTATAGCTTCCTCATTGAAGAATTACCTACCAAAGATGGCAATACCTAGATCTATCTTTGCTTTTATGCCTAGCTATGGGCGTTAAACGATAGCGCATGATGGGAGGCAACCCAATTCTATTTTTATTACTTGCTTTTTGCTCCTGTTTAGTAATAATTAATTTATCTATCCTCTATATTTTTTTGTGTTTTTTGTGTTTAATTAGTGTTTGTGCCAAGTAGAACCGTTGGGAAGACTTGGGGAAAGTCCTTTTGATCTTGGTGTAAAAAACAGAAACTTTAGCGCTCACGAGAATCGCTGACATTTTTATTTGGAAGGTGCTATTTAGTTAATTGTTTTCTAAGATGATTATTAGATAAATTACTCACGTCCAGCAATTTATTTTATCATTTTTGGGGTTCCAGAACTTGCGTTAGCTACAGATTACTACAGACTGTTCTGTTTTTGACAGATTATGTTTTTCTTGTGTTGTTTGCTTATGTTGATGAATCTATGGCTAGTAAAAGAGTTTATAAAGCATAGAGAAGTTGTAATACAGTAGGTTTAACACCAATATAAATAAATAATGAGTTAATTACAGTACCTTGAAGTGGTGTTTTGATTTCTTTCGCTAACGGAGCTCACAAGATTTTCTATTTTGAGTTTTGTGTTGTGAAGTTTTGAAGTTTTGGGTAAAGATTTGATGGATTATGGAACAAGGAGTGGAAAGAGCCTAAGCTTGGGGATGCCCATGGCACCCCAAGGTAAAATCCAAGGACACCAAAAAGCCTAAGATCGGGGATGCCCCGGAAGGCATCCCCTCTTTCGTCTTCGTCTAGTAGTAACTTTACTTGGAGCTATATTTTTATTCACCACATGATATGTGTTTTGCTTGGAGTGTCTTGTATGATTTGAGTCTTTGCTTTTTAGTTTACCACAATCATACTTGTTGTACACACCTTTTGAGAGAGACTCACATGAATTGAAATTTATTAGAATACTCTATGTGCTTCACTTATATATTTTGAGCTATATAGTTTTTGCTCTAGTGCTTCACTTATTTCTCTTAGAGCACGGTGGTGGATTTGTTTTATAGAAACCATTGTTCTCTCATGCTTCACTTATATTATTTTGAGAGTCCTTTAGAACAACATGGCAATAATAAATACTTTCATATAAGTGCATTGAATACTATGAGAAGTTTGATACTTGATAATTGTTTTGAGATATGGAGATGGTGATATTAGAGTCATGCTAGTTGAGTGGTTGTGAATTTGAGAAATACTTGTGTTGAAGTTTGTGATTCCCGTAGCATGCACGCATGGTGGACCGTTATGTGATTAAGTCGGAGCATGATTTATTTATTGATTGTCTTCCTTATGAGTGGTGGTCGGGGACGAGCGATGGTCTTTTCCTACCAATCTATCCCCCTAGGAGCATGCGTGTAATACTTTGTTTCGATAACTTGTAGATTTTTGCAATAAGTATGCGAGTTCTTTATGACTAATGTTGAGTCCATGGATTATATGCACTCTCACCCTTCCACCATTGCTAGCCTCTCTAGTATCTCGCAACTTTCGCCGGTACCATAAACCCACCATATACCTTCCTCAAAACAGCCACCATACCTACCTATTATGGCATTTCCATAGCCATTACGAGATATATTGCCATGCAACTTTCCACTGTTCCGTTATTATGACACGCTTCATCATTATCATATTGATTGCATGATCATGTAGTTGACATCGTATTTGTGGCTAAGCCACCATTCATAATTCTTTCATACATGTCACTCATGCATCATTGCACATCCCGGTACACCGCCGGAGGCACTCACATAGAGTCATACATTGTTCTATGTATCGAGTTGTAATTCTTGAGTTGTAAGTAAATAAAGTGTGATGATCATCATGATTAGAGCATTGTCCCAAGTGAGATAAGGATGATGGAGACTATGATTCCCCCACAAGTCGGGATGAGACTCCGGACAAAAAAAAAAAAAGGGGAGAAAAGAGGCCAAAAGAAAAAAAAGAAAGAAGGCCCAAATAAAAAAATGAGAGAAAAAGAGAGAAGGGACAATGTTACTATCCTTTTTCCACACTTGTGCTTCAAAGTAGCACCATATTCTTCATATAGAGAGTCTCCTATGATATCACTTTCATATACTAGTGGGAATTTTTCATTATAGAACTTGGCTTCTATATTCCAATGATGGGCTTCCTCAAAATGCCCTAGGTCTTCATGAGCAAGCAAGTTGGATGCACACCCACTTAGTTTCTTTTGTTGAGCTTTCATATACTTATAGCTCTAGTGCATTTGTTGCATGGCAATCCCTACTCACTCACATTGATATCTATTAATGGGCATCTCCATAGCCCGTTGATACGCCTAGTCGATATGAGACTATCTTCTCCTTTTTGTCTTCTCCACAACCACCATTCTATTCCACCATAGTGCTATATCCATGGCTCACGCTCATATATTCCGTAAAGTTTGAAAAAGTTTGAGAATATCAAAAGTATGAAACAATTGCTTGGCTTGTCATCGGGGTTGTGCATGATTTAAATATTTTGTGTGGTGAAGATAGAGCATAGCCAGACTATATGATTTTGTAGGGATAACTTTCTTTGGCCATGTTATTTTGAGAAGACATAATTGGTTAGTTAGTATGCTTGAAGTATTATTATATTTATGTCAATATTAAACTTTTATCTTGAATCTTTCGGATCTGAACATTCATGCCACAATAAAGAAAAATTACATTGAGAAATATGTTAGAAAGCATTCCACATCAAAAATTCTTCTTTTATCATTTACCTACTCGAGGACGAGCAAGAATTAAGCTTGGGGATGCTTGATACATCTCCAACATATCTATAAATTTTGATTGCTCCATGCTAATATATTATCTATTTTGGATGTTAATGGGCTTTATTTTACACTTTTATATCATTTTTGGGACTAACCTACTAACCGAAG
The DNA here is from genome assembly GCF_003073215.2 of Triticum urartu. Lineage (NCBI taxonomy): Eukaryota > Viridiplantae > Streptophyta > Magnoliopsida > Poales > Poaceae > Triticum > Triticum urartu. The sequence continues at coordinate 229,120,674 of NC_053027.1, read as the reverse complement.
GCCCAGCCCAAATTGTTGTTTTTTTGCCTATTTTAGGGTTTCTAAGAAAAGGAATATCAAACGGAGTCAAAACAGAATGAAACCTTCGGGAACGTGATTTTCTCAACAAACGTGATCCAGGAGACTTGGAGTGGCCTTCAAGAAACAAGAGAGGAAGGCACGAGGCAGGGGGCACGCCTACCCCCTAGGCGCGCCCTCCACCCTCATGGGCCCTCCGTTGCTCCATCGACGTACTTCTTCCTCCTATATATATCCATGTACCCCCCAAACATCCAGGAGCACCACGAAAACCCAATTCCACCGCAGCAACCTTCTATACTCGGGAGATCCCATCTCGGGGCCTTTTCCGGAGCTCCGTCGGAGGGGGCATTGCTCACAGAGGGCCTCTACATCAACTCCATGGCCTCTCCGGTGATGTGTGAGTAGTTTACTTCAAACCTACGGGTCCGTAGTTATTAGATAGATGGCTTCTTCTCTCTCTTTGGATCTCAATACAAAGTTCTCCTCGATCTTCTTGGATATCTATTCAATGTAATCTTCTTTTGTAGTGTGTTTGTCGAGATCCGATGAATTGTGGGTTTATGATCCAGATTATCTATGAACAATATTTGATTCTCCTCTGAATTCTTTTATGTATGATTTATGGGCGATGCTACCAATCAGCCGGATGATTTCTCTAAGAAATCATCCGCCTGTGTAGCCATCCGATCTAGCGCTGGGTGGCCGTTCGATCCAAGCAATACAGCCCATGTCACGTCTTCCTCCTCTGCTCCCCTTTCACCAGACCAACGCAGCACCTGCCATGGCACCGGGGCTGTCTGTGCATGCAGCAACGCATCTCCAAGAGCCGCCACCGACTGCTGCATTGCTGGCAGCGCTCCATTGCAGCGCTGGGGATGCTCCGGGAGCACCGGCCTGCTCTATTGCAGCCATGGCAGCACCAAACACAAAAAAGCATCGACGCTCCATCACAGCACCCACCGTTGCCGGTGATGCTTCACTACAACGCTGACACCGGCGCGGAGGTGGTCCATCGATGCTCCATCGCAGCACCCGACGCCACCGATGATGTTTCGCTGCAGCCCGCACCGGCACGGCGGACTCCACCACAGCACCCCGACGGTGCCGCCGGCAGAGTTGCACTGCAGCGCCCCACCGCTTGTTGGTGCTCCATCGCAGCATGACGGCGACGCGGTTGCCGCGATGAAGCACGCGACGGCGAGGGGCGGATGCTGCTACGCAGCACGATGACGACGGGGGTTGCTACAACGTGGCACGATGTGGCCGCGATGGTGGATGCTCCGTCGTCTGCGGCACCGGCGGCCGCCATTGTAGTCCCCTTGAGTGGGAGCTTCACCATGCAACACGCGGTGATGTGTATTTGGCCGGCGTCATCTCTTCCTTTCAATAGCAAGTGGAGGGGAAAAAAGAGATGGAACACAATGAGGAGAGTGACGAGTGGACGAGAAGGCGCGAGGAAGGGATAAGCTGGTGGAGGAAAAGCATGGGCTGATGGGGCACGTGGCACGCGTAGCAGACGGCTTACGAGGACAGAAAATCATCCGGTTTATATTAAACGTTTTCCATGATTTATTTATATTTGCAAGTCTCTTTGAATTATCAGTTTGGTTTGGCCTACTAGATTGATCTTTCTTGCAATGGGAGAGGTGCTTAGCTTTGGGTTCAATCTTGCGGTGCTCGATCCCAGTGACAGAAAGGGAACCAACATGTATTGTATTGTTGCCATCGAGGATAAAAATATGGAGTTTATATCATATTTCATGAGTTTATCCCTCTACATCATCTCATCTTCCCTAAACCATTACTCTATTCTTATGAACTTAATACTCTAGATGCATGCTGGATAGCGGTCGATATCTGGAGTAATAGTAGTAGATGCAGAATTGTTTTGGTCTACTTGTCTCGGATGTGATGCCTATATACATGATCATACCTAGATATTCTCATAACTATGCTCAATTCTATCAATTGATCGATAGTAATTCGTTTACCTACCACAATACTTATTCTCTTGAGATAAGCCACTAGTGAAACCTATGGTCCCCCGGTCTATCATCCATCATATTAATCTTCCAACACTTAGTTATTTCCTTGGCCATTTATTTTACTTTGCATCTTTATTTCTCTTTATGATAAAAATACCAAAAATATTATCTTATCATATCTATCAGATCTCACTCTCGTAAGTGACGGTGAAGGGCTTGACAACCTCTTTATCGCGTTGGTTGCGAGGTTCTTATTTTTTTGTGTAGGTGTGTGGTACTTGAGCGTGATCTCCTACTGGATTGATACCTTGGTTCTCAAAAACCAACGCAGTGCTCAAGAGGTAGCATGCGCCCGAGGGCTTTGTCGACATCAGCACGATCCACGGTGAAGGGCGCCCCTAGCACCCGCACCACCTCAGATGGGTGCGGGCACGAGCGTCGACGCACGCGGCCCTGGTGAGGCGCTACCCCCCAATCCTTAGAATAGCGTCTTGAGCCGGGCGACATGGAGCATGGGGCACTACGGCGAGGCCTTCGGAGCAAGTGCCTCAGAGGCCTACGTGCCCCGCATGATGAACCAGGAATACGCGCCAGAAGATGACCCTGGCTCATTCCTCGAGCCGGGTTGGGAAGAAGAGGCACTAGGAGCTGACGCCTTCCAGGAGCCGCCCGAGAGCCCCGACAACCGCGCCGTCGACAACGGCTATAGGGTACCGCTAATCTCCCAGGGGCAGTCTTACGCTAACCATGAATCGCAAGTGAACCAGGTCACAGCACCAGGCGACGGTTCCGGCGCGGTGGTATCCGTCTCGCCGGAAGAGGCTCACTCGGGGCTGCGTGGGAGGGGCCAGGAGCAAGGCCCCTCCCTGCATCGCACGGAGCAAGGCAATGCCCGGAGGTAGGCCCTTTGCCGGGGTGTCGCCGGCGACCCTTCCCCCGGCAGAGGACCCGTGGTCGCCGAGGGCGCCGCTGGCGTCCCCTCTGCCCTCGTTGGGCTGTCCTGGTCTCCGATCGTCCCGACAGTAGTAGGGGGTGGCGCAAGGCGGGGCCCTCGTCAGGCGATATAAAGTAAGTCTCACGCCTATGAAGATCACCGCCCGTGACACTATCACGTAATAACGAGTGGGGCAGTACACGCCCCGGAGTCTCAGGAGTGGCGCCCTCGGAACTCGGGGGCTCCCTCCCACGCCTAGTGGCAGCACTTAGCTCCGCGCTGGTGAGAAGACATCGAAGACTAGACTAGGCAACGGACGCGGCCATTTTCTTTGAATCTCTTTTCTGTAACCCTGCCTTCTGGATTTGGATTTAAGTTGAAGTTGAATTTTCGTTTGATGCGCGCGGGGGGATGCATTTTTCTCGTTTGAGCTATTTCTCGCAGTCTGGTTCTTGCCTTATTTCGGAGTTCGCGCGTTTTGCTCCCCCTCGCGGGCCCCTCACAAGCGGGGCTGGGCATGAAGCACACGAGCCACGCACGTGTCACACCGCAGCCGGCGCTCGCTTATCACTCGGCCCCCTCGGGCGTGTCGACGAATTCCTCATGAGCTTCCCAAAAACTCACAATCTCTTGAGCCGGTTTTGGGCTCGTCCAGGCTAAGGTAAACCGCAACAGCAACCTTGCCCCAGCATACGTGAGTTCATGAAGAAAAATATTCAATTCAACCTAAAGGGATAGAGGCAGTAGTATATTTACATGAGGAGCTCCCCCTCCCAAAATGCTCTTACAACCTCTGGGGCCGCGCCTGAGCTTCTACGTGCAGGGCAAACATGTGAGAAGCACGGAATCAATCGGACAGGTCGCTTGCCGCGTCCCCAGGATTGCCCTTCGACGCGTCACTGGCATCGCTACCGTCATCATTGGCATCACCATCACCTCCCTCGGCGCCGCCATCGCCATCATCGACCACGTCGCCTTCGTCCGCCGCGACCACCACCCCGTCGTCGTCAGAAGTGAAGGCCCTGACCAGCGCATCCACGTTGTCTTCAACCCATCCCGCAAGTCACCTCGGGTGGCTTTAGGTACAGGAGCAATGGCGGCGTCGAAATCGAAGTTGGGATCGATGTTCTGGAGATGGCTGAAGACGCAGGAGAACGCGCGCCCGAGCAGGCTGCGACTCCTCTCTTCAACAAGCTGGAGAGCCCTCTCGGAACGGTTCTGCAGGCGCGTCACCATGTCAGCGAAGAAGCGGAGGTGGCTGGCGTAGTCGTTAGCATGGAGATGAGGAGCATTCTCATCACAGATATGACCAGGCGCTCCTGCCCGGCAAGGGAGGCCTTCTCAAGGTGGTTCTCTGTTGTCTTGCATATTTAACTTGGTCTTATTGATCTGCTTCTTGATCTCACAAAGAGTTGTTCTTCTGGCTTGGTCTTGCTTTGTGTGTTGGTGCTGGAAATGTGACTTCTACACGCCTGTGTATATGTCTGGTCAACAAGTTCTCATGTTTGTTGTACCGACAAGAGCCCCCGGGCCTGGCTCATACGTGTCGCCAAGTATCATTGGGGTAGGCCCTAACAAATACACAGGCAAAAGGCCCAACCGTAGTGGGATCCATGTCTTCCTTGATATATTCCTTGCTTCTTCATTAACCTATGATTGAATGAGTTTTCGATTTTCCCTGTCATGCGAGACGACGTGGGGTAATTTAAGCCATGACCCGTGGGCTGTCCACGCCCCACGTTCACGGAGCGGCCACCGCCATTTTACTCATCCCATTACCTCTATCGTTTTTGCCACATACGTTGCATGCATTGCGTAGGGTTGGCGGAAGGAGCGTAGGGCGCGAGAATGAGTGCCATGGCAGAAAACCCAACATCGTGGATAGGCATAGGAGGGCGGTCGTTGATTCCAGGCATCATCTGCAACACAGACGTACCAGATTGGTGGAGTGGGCAGTTGCCTCCTGGGTGGTGAGGAGCCAGCCACCGGCCATGCTCCCCTATAAAAGGAGGCATGGGCGAGAGGCTCATCCATACACACCTCTCCGTCTTCTTCTTGCATCTTGCTTCTATCATGGTGACGGGAACAGGACGTGGTCGAGCTCCAGCAGTGGTGATGAGGGTCTCTTCTCGACAGCACCTCCCTGCCTCACCTGGAGATGCAGGGGAAGAATCCAGTGCATAAGGTGGTGGTGCGCGACGTGGACATGGCCGTCGTGGCACTCAGGGCCGAGGAGCTCGTGGTGGCGCACTGGTCGTTCCTCCTCCAGTTGCCCCGGCTCCGGTGTAAGGTCGCATCGGGGACCAGCCATTGGAGTTCGTCGTCAAGCTGAGTGGGCCTGTGCGCAGCTGCCTTCGACTCCCTACTCCTTTTGCAAGGGTGGAGGAGGAAGAACATTGGCCAGGATTGAAGCTGCACATGAGGGGCTGCTGTAATGGCAGGATGCGGGCGGATGTGGAGTTCCCTGCACCTCATGTTATGCTTCTCCAGCATGGCTGGAAAACCTTCCTCCTTCCCACAGCTTAGCGGCGGGGCACATTCTCCATTTCAAGTTAATGGAGGCCAACTCTTGCTCTCCATCAAGGTCTTCGGGCGATCGGGTGCTCGCTTAGGGTGCTGCGCGGAGAGCCCAACTGATGACGAAAGCTCCTCCTCGAGCGACAAATACGAAGAGGAAATGACGGCGATGATGATGGCGCTGAGCGGGAGGATGATGGCTCGGACTCCAGCTGAGCACCGGTCACACCGTCACCGTCAGGTAGGGGCCGGCAGCACCACCATCTGCACCTGGGTCTTCTTCCCCGGTAGAGCGATTTGCCGGGGAGTTGGGTGTGGATGTCTCCACCTCCTCCAGCTGGACCCCGGCAGGCTTCCTCGTGGACTCCAGCTTTGTCTTCCCTACAGGTGTCCCTCATGTGGTGTCCTGCTGGTCTAGGCAGTGGTGACCAGGGCATCGCTGCTAATTTTTTAGCTTGCGTTGGTTTTCCATTGAAGAGGAAAGGGTGATGCAGCAAAGTTGAGATAAGTATTTCCCTTAGTTAAGAACCAAGGCGTCAATCTAGTAGGAGACACACGCAAGTCCCCAATATATGCACCTACACAAACAATCAAACACTTGCACCGGACGCGATAACGGGGTTGTCAATCCCTTCAGGTCACTTGCAAAGGTGAGATCTGATAGAGATAGATATAAAAGATTACTAAAATGTAAAACAAAATAAAAGAAAATCAATTGCAGCAAGGTATTTTTCGTAATTTTGGTATATAGATATGAAAATAGATGAAGGAAAATAGACCCGGGGGCCATACGTTTCACTAGAGGCTTCTCTCTTAAAGGCAAATAATACGGTGGGTGAACAAATTACTGTCGAACAATTGATAGAAAAGCTCAAAGTTATGACGATATCCGAGGCAATGATTACGAATATAGGCATCACGTCTGTGTTAAGTAGACTGACTCCTGCCTCCATATACTATTATTACTCCACACATCGACCGCTATCCCGCATGCATCTAGAGTATTAAGTTTATAAGAACGTAGTAATGCCTTAAGCAAGATGACATGATGTAGAGGGATAAACTCAAGCAATATGATGAAAACCCCATATTTTTACCCTTGATGGCAACAATACAAATACGTCCCTCGCTACCCCTACTTTGTCACTGGGTGAGGACACCGCAAGATTGAACCCAAAACAAAGCACCTTTCCCATTGCAAGAAGAACCAATCTAGTTAGCCAAACCAAATACAAAGATATCAAATCATGCATATAAGAATTCAGAGAAGATTCAAATAACATTCATAGATAAGCTGATCACAAATCCACAATTCATCGATCTCGACAAACACGCCACAAAACAAGACTACATCGAATAGATCTCAAAGAACACCGAGGAGAACATGGTATTGGGAATCAAAGAGAGAGAAGAAGCCATCTAGCTACTAGCTATGGACCAGTAGGTCTGTGGTAAACTACTCCTACTTCACAGAAGGGGCAATAGGGTTGATGTAGATGCCCTCCGTGATCGAATGCCCCTCCGGCAGGATGCCGGAAAAGGCCCCAAGATGGGATCTCATGGGAACAGATGGTTACAATGGCAGAAAAGTATTTGGTGAACACTTCTGTTCGTTTGGGAATATTTGGGAATTTATAGGCCAGGAATTAGGGTTAGAAGACCGAGGGGCCCATAAGCCAGGGGCGCCCCCTTAGGGCGCGCCCTGGAGACTTGTGGCCTCCTCGGGACTCCTCTGACCTCATCTCCAAGTCCAACGTGTATCTTCTGGTCAAAGTAAAATCATTGCGAAAGTTTGTTTCCCTTTGGACTCTGTTTGATATTCCTTTTCTATAAAACTCAAAAACAAGGAAAAAAACAGAAAATGGCACTGGGCTCTAGGTTAATAAGTTAGTCCCAAAAATAATATAAAATAGCACATTAATGCATATAAAACATCCAAAATAGATAACATAATAGCATGGAACAATCAAAAATTACAGATACGTTGGAGACATTCCAAGCATCCCCAAGCTTAATTCATGCTCGTCCTCGAGTAGGTAAATGCTAGAAACATAATTTTTGATGTGGAATGCTACCTAACATATTTATCCATGTAATTTATTTATTATGGCATGAATGATCAGATCCATAAGATTTCAAAACAAAAGTTTAATATTGACATAAAAACAATAATACTCCAAGCATACTAATAAAGCAATCATGTCTTCTCAAAATAACATGGCCAAAGAAAGTTATCCCTACAAAACCATATAGTTTGGCTATGCTCCATCTTCATCACACAAAGTATTAAATCATGCACAACCCTGATGACAAGCCAAGCAATTGTTTCATATTTTTTATGTTCTCAAACTTTTTTCAACTTTCACATAATACATGAGCGTGAACCATGGATATAGCACTATAGGTGGAGTATAATACGGTGGTTGTCGAGAAGATAAAAATAAGGAGATAGTCTCACATCAACTAGGCGTATCAACGGGCTATGGAGATGCCCATCAATAGATATCAATTTGAGTGAGTAGGGATTGCCATCCAATGGATGCACTAGAGCTATAAGTTTATGAAAGCTCAAAAAAGAAACTAAGTGGGTGTGCATCCAACTCGCTTGCTCACGAACACCTAGGGCAATTTGAGGAAGCCCATCATTGGAATATAAAAGCCAAGTTATATAAAGAAAAATTCCCAATAGTATATGAAAATGACAACATAGGAGACTCTCTATCATGAAGATCATGGTGCTTCTTTGGCCTCTTTTTTCTGTGGGCTTCCTTGGCCTCTTTTATTTTTTATAAAGTCCGGAAACCCATCCCAACTTGTGAGGGAATCATAGATTCCATCATCCTTTCCTCACATGGGACAATGCTCTAATAATGATGATCATCACACTTTTATTTATTTACAACTCAAGAATTACAACTTGATACTTAGAAAAAAATATGACTCTATATGAATGCCTCCGGCGGTGTACCGGGCTGTGTAATGATCTAGCATAGAAAATGACATCAAAAAACGGACAATCCATGAAAACATCATGCTAGCTATCTTACGATCATGCAAAGCAATAAGACAACGATGGTGCGTGTCATAATAAAACGGAACGGTGGAAGTTGTATGGAAATATATCTCAGAATGGCTATGGAAATGCCATAATAGGTGGGTATGGTGGTTGTTTTGAGGAAGGGTATATGGTGGGTTTAATGTACCGGCGAAAATTGTGCAGTACTAGAGAGGCTAGCAATGGTGGAAGGGTGAGAGTGCGTATAATCCATGGACTCAACTTTAGTCATAAAGAACTCACATACTTATTGCAAAAATCTATTAGTCATCAAAACAAAGTACTACACACATGCTCCTAGGGGGATAGATTGGTAGGAAAAGACCATCACTCGTCCCCGACCGCCACTCATAAGGAGTACAATCAATAAATAAATCATGATCCGACTTCATCACATAACGGTTCACCATACGTGCATGCTACGGGAATCACAAACTTTAACACAAGTATTTCTACAATCCACAATTACTCACTAGCATGACTCTAATATCACCATATCCAATAATAAGGAATCAAACTTCACATAGCATTCAACGCTCTTTATATGAAAGTTTTTATTTTATCCCTCTTGATGTCGATGATATTAGGAATAAATTCGTAACCAAAGCAAATTACCATGTTGTTTAGAGATACTCTCAAAATAATATAAGTGAAGCAAGAGAGTTCAAGAATTTCTATAAAATTAAGCCACTACCGTGCTCTAAAAATATATAAGTGAAGCACTAGAGCAAAATTGACTAGCTCAAAAGATATAAGTGAAGCATATAGAGTATTCTAATAAATTCTCGATTCATGCGCGTCTGTCTCAAAAGGTCTGTACAGAAAGGATGATTGTGGAAAACTAAAAAGCAAACACTCATATCATACAAGACGCTCCAAGCAAAACACATATCATGTGGTGAATAAAAATATATCCTCAAGTAAATTTACCGATAGACGAAGATGAAAGAGGGGATGCCATCCGGGGCATCCCCAAGCTTAGATGCTTGGTTTTCCTTGAATATTACCTTGGGGTGCCTTGGGCATCCCCAAGCTTAGGTTCTTGCCACTCCTTATTTCGTAGTCCATCAAATCTTTACCCAAAACTTGAAAACTTCACAACACAAAACTCAACAAGAAAACTCATGAGATCTGTTAGTATAAGAAAATAAATCACCACCTTTTGGTACTATTGTGTAACGCGCGAATAATTAAGCTACAGTAACCCTCTACTAATGATGCCCCGTCACAACGATTACCATTGTTAAACTCGCGTTGATTCGAAACCGGTTCAAATTCAAATTTAAGTTAAAGTCAAAAGCAATAGTTTTCAAATGTCAAAACTAAAATGTGCAAACAACGACAAGTAATTCATAATATTATTGGTGGAGAAACGAGTTTTTTATAAAATGTTTGAGTGCTAGAAAATAATTAAAATAGTGGCTTAAACAATTATATAAATGCCTTTTATAATTTCTAAAATATCAAACTAATTTATTTCAGTCCCATACTTTTTGTGGTAGAGGTATATTTAATAATACTAATTTGGAAACTAGTTTTGTATTTTATTTCAAATAGAATAATGTGAAAATCAAATAGAAAACAATACATACAAATGAATAAAAGTAAAATAAACAAAAACTAGAAGAAACTAGAAAATAATACTTTTTGCGGTTTTGTTTTCGGCATGGAGTGCTATATCTGGATCACTGGTGATAGTGATTAGTCCGTTGGGCCCTGACATTTTAAGCTTCATGTGCCCGTAATGGGGCATGGCTTGCAAGCGTGAGAAGGCGCCCCGCCCGAAAAGGGTGTGATATCAGCTGTTGAAGGGGGCCACGTGGAAGAGCAACTCTTCAGACCTATAATTCTCAGGTGTGCCGAATACTACATCAAGTTTGATTTTCCCCGAGCATTGTGCTTCTCGACTGGGGATGATGCCTCGAAAGGTGGTACTGTTTTTCTCGATGCGGGTGGTATCAATTTGCATTTTGTCGAGCGTGTCCTCATAGATGAGATTAAGCCCGCTGCCGCCATCCATGAGCACTTTGGTGAGTCGAAAGCTATCCAAAATTTGGTTTAGCACCATGGCGGCTGGTGCTCGGACTGATCGGGCCCTTGGTTCGTCGTCCGCGGTGAAAGTATCTGCATATTCCAAGGGCTCATTGCGATTACTTGGTTGATTTTGGCGAGGTCGCGAAGCGCCCTTTTGTGCTGATTATTTGAAGAGAAGGTCTCGAAGACCGTAAAGACGTTAAGGTCATCATCCTCCGGAGAATGCCTCTCTGGAGTGGCGCTGGTGAGGATAGCCTCACCGCTTTTAGCCACGTGCCGGAGTACCCAACATGCCCGAAGGCTGTGAGTTGGTTCGTTGCTCGGCGCCACATGTATCTGATAGGGTTTGTCAAGGAGTTCGTCAAGAACTGTTCTGTGTCCCATAAAGGTTTTGTTTTTCTTGCCGACGAGCTTATGATCAGATGCTTCATAAGGGTGTGTCCGATTTGCCCGTGTGGCGGACAACTTAAGAGTTGTGGGTTCCAACCGGGTTTTCTAGACCTTCCATGTGCTTTCCATTGCGTAGTAATTCTGTACCAAGTGTGATAATTCCAAAAAGTTCTGTATGCGACGGCGGTTGAGGGCGTTCAGAATCCCCTCGTCCGCACAGTTACGATAAAAAACCGAAACAGCATCGTCATCGCGGCAATCTTTAATCTTGTTTTTAACAAGGAGGAATCTGGCCCAGAAGTGATGGACCATTTCCTAAGGTTGTTGTCATACATACATCAGATCACATATGTCTAGAGGGCCTGAATTACTTGGAGAGTATTGATTGTTGTGGGTGGGTGGGCTAAAACCCGAATCCTGACCCAAAATTGAACCTGGAGCTTGAAAAATCTCCCAGGTTACCTGTTCTGGTCCAGGAAGAACCGTGTCCTTCCCGGGACCTATGTCCGACCCTGAGTTCGGAGGAGGTGAAGTATCATCCTGAGGGAGGGTGTCCGGCTCGAAGGGCTTGGAGATCCAAACATAGTTGGTCTTTAACTTACGGGAAGAAGAGTTTTCGGCTCGTTCCTCGATGACCGCTACCAGATGGGTGATTGGTTGGGAGTTCATTTCCCTCTCATCTGGTTTGTGCCCGATCCGATCATAATATGTTGCAAGCCCTAGGGCAGCTATGCAATCCAGTAGCTCATTCAAGGACGAGACGTCTGCCGGGTCGATATTTTTGGATTTTTCGAGGCCGACGCGGAGGTGATGTTTGGCGATCGCGGGGGGCGTCGTCGGCTTGATGGCCGTGCCAGAGCCCATGGTGAAACCGCCGAGCTGGGGGATCTATCTTGAAGTTAAGTTCCCTCCGGAAGTGATATCTCTATTGATGACAAGGCGAGCCATTGATCCTTCTATCGACAACACAATGGAACTCTCAATGAAAGCACCAATGTTGGTGTCAAAACTGGCAGATCTCGGGTAGGGGGTCCCGAAATGTGCGTCTGAGGATCGATGGTAACTAGGGACAAGTGGGACATGATGTTTACCCAGGTTCGAGCCCTCTTAATGGAGGTAAAACCCTACGTCCTGCTTGATTGTATTTGCTGAGTATAGGGCTTACAAGATTTGTTCTACATCAAGATCGTAATGGCTAAACCCTAATTGTCTAGCCTATGAGAATTCTAATAGTCTCTACAGACTAAACCCTCTGGTTTATATACTCACCGGAGGGGCCTACGGTAGTACAGAGTTGTTTTGTGGGGGGGGATAACATATCCGGACACCAATCTTGCCGTCCACGCATACAGGAGTCCTACCCGGACATGGGGGAAAAGTCTTCTGCTTGAATCTTCACGGCCCATCAGTCCGACCCATATAATAGCCCAGACACCCGAGGACCCCTAACCCAGGACTCCCTCAACGGGCGCCCGCGCCGGCTATGACGCGTCCCGTCCCGGTTGGCCTTCTGTGCCACTGCACGTGGGGCCCAACCCCTGTTAAAAAGGAATGTGTTAAAAAGATTCAAAAAAATAATGATAAATAAAATATATAATTAATTAGTTTGTTAATTAAATTGTCTTAGTTAAACTAATTACTTAGTTAGCCTAATTAATCAGTTAATTAGCTACTGTGTGTATGACAGGGGCCCCCACCCCCTGTTGGCCCGTCAAATGTTGACTGGTCAACTGGGACCCCCTGGACCCACATGTTCGCCACTGGTACAATTCTGTGTACACTTGTGGGTGCACATATAATTTAACTATTTAATTTCGAATTAATAATGATTTCAGCATATTGTTTAAACTTCGGAAATTCATATAAAATAATCCGTAATCCGGATGAAAAAGTTTTATACATGCAAGTTGCCCAGGCTTTTGAGACTAATCTGAATACCTAGCACGTTCGTCTGCCACAAGCACCTAGCATAGTGAAAATGGAACTGTTCCCCTTCATTTCATATGTCCGAAAATGTCGTACTTCGGGAAAACTTTCCCCGATGTTATCCCCCTTCGCCGATATCGTGTAGCACTACGATAGGTCACCCCTAGGGCTGCTTATTGTCTTATCATGCATAGTATTGCTCTTCTATGCTCTCTATTTATTGTTTCTTCCCCGTCTTCTCTCCGGTAGACCCCGAGACCACTGATGATGCCACCGTGATCGACTACGTCGACGATGACCCTTCTTCCTTTTCAGTGGAGCTTCAAGGCAAGCCCCCCTTTGATCATCCCGATATCACCCATTCCATTCTCCCATGCTTGCATTAGATTTCGCTACTGTTATTGTTTTCTCCTATTCTGATGCATAGCCTACTTTTGTAACTGCTCATTCTACCTTACCTGCTTATCCTAAACTGCTTACTATAGGTTGGTTAGTGATCCATCAGTGACCCCCACCTTGTCCTTGTTGCCCCTGCTTCATCATCGACGGGTCAATCAATGTGATCGACAAGTCAATCAACGTGATCGAGGACTAGAGCCCGACACCACACATCACATCAAACCCCTTTTGTTGCTCGACTCTGCAGAGCTACTATCGAGTGCAGAGGGTGATATCTCGTAGCACACTCCTGCTGATAATTCTGTAGTGTAGCTATTCGGTCGTGGTCAATGAGGGTCATTCCTCCTTCACCATTCCCTATACGACTCTTTCATGCAACCTCTCAAGTGTGGACCTCGAGGGTGAATCCTCCCATGTTCACCTTGATGATTACATCAAGTGGAATCCACCCAGGGTGATTCCTCGGGTTTTCCCCTTGATGTTTTGGACACACGGTTACCTGGACTTTACTTGAGACCATTATTGAAGTCGGGTCGGCCATGAGGGGTACCCGTGAGTTGATATGAAAGTTGGGCGGGCCCGTAGAGCACCCGCGAGTTTCCTATGCGGCGCGGCCGGGCATTACGGGCCCTTGCCGTAAGTCCACGAGACGGGGCGATGACATCACATTATCGTGAGTCTTTGCTCGTCTCCACGAGCCCCCAATGCACTAACAGGTTTGGGTATTTGTTCTGAGTTGGCCTTTGTCCTTTACGCACTAACCACCACGTGAGAATAGGTATGGGCCTCGGTGTTGTGGTGTCAGGCGAAGCTTTACAAACGTCCAGTTTAGCATTGTGGGCCTGTCGGGCCAGCGCCATCCAGTATGAGGTGGTGCTCGTCCCGGCTCGTCGCACAACGACCTAGAGTGCAATGGGCGATGGGCCCAAGACCCCGGAGTGCTTAGGATGTAGACCGACAGGGACCTCTCTGCTGAGCCTAGGTAGGGCTGCGACGTGTTGATCTTCCTAGGCCGGGCATTGACACAGAAAAGTGTGTCCGGCCAGAGTAATCAACCGTGTTGGGTAATGTGGTGCATCCCTGCAGGGAGGTTATATATTCGAATACCGTGTCCATGGTAATGGACGTTTTGACTTGTATCCTATTCTATTACAACTAGGTCTGGTTACTTGAGACATGTGATGGATATGTTGGCTCCGGGATTGCTTTCTCGCAGGCAGTCGAGGAAGGATCTCTGGGCATTAATACTACAACATGTTTGTTAATTATAAACTGCTATTCTTTACTGTTTTATATGCTACAAGATGCTTGGAGTTATTAGAAGATGCTAGTCTTTGATAGGTTAGGCCTTCCCCTCTATTCTGGCATTCTGCAGTTCAGTCCATAGATACGTACCTTCCTTTGATACCAGTGCATACTAAGTATAGATCTGATGCTTGCGAGTAATTTGGATGAGTACTCATGGTTTCTTTACTACCCCTTTTCCCCCTTCTTCCTTCTTTCCGGTTGTTGCAACCAGACGGTTGATCCCTGGAGCCAGATGCCACCGTCACTACAAAAAAGACACATCCATGACATTTTGGGCCGAACGAATTTTTTTCCTGTCATGCTTATGACACTTCAATGAAGATAATTGTGACAAAACCCGATATCATCATAGATGTGGTGGGCTCCTACTTCTATGGCAAAAAATCCTGACATAAAATGGGCTTTTCGTCCTGGGCAGGCTGGAGATGCCGTTGCATGACATTCTTTGGGCCGTCCATGACAGAAAAAATCATGGTAGAAGCGAGGGCAAGGAAAATACCAGGGAGTTCCCGGTTACGGTGGATGGTCAGAGCCGAGCGATGCATAGAGGTTTTTGCATTTCTCTCGTACATATACGCTAGTGTGTGTGAGGCGTTGTGCTCTAACTGAACCCGAACGATTGCACTAGCTATGTTACTGAACCCTGATCGATCCCTTGCTATAACTGAACCTGAGTGATTCCTTGGCTATTGATGCTAACTGTAGCCGATCGAAGCTGCCTCTTGATGAACAGTCCCAGTGGGGGTTGGATGAATAGGATCATGTGGTTGCAGAGGCCGTTGCTGCTGGATGAATAGGACCCCGATTGAGGAGGCGTGGGGGTGGATGAACAGTAGCCGGTGGAGGGACCCCTTACGTGGAGGGCTGGTTGAACAGGACCCCATGGAGGGGCTGGTTGAACAGGACCCCGTGGAGGGCTGGTTGAACAGTAGCCGGTGGAGGCTGGATGAACAGTACCCCGTGGAGGGCTGGATGAACAGTAGCCAGGGAGGCTACATGAACAGGACCACGTGGATGAACAGTAGCTGCTGGAGGCTGGAGGAAGTCGACGGTGGATGAATAGTAGCAGGTGGAGGCTGGAGGAAGTCGACAGTGGATGAGCAGTAGACCGTGGAGTCCCGTTTTGCGAAACGCCATACCCCTCCCAATGAATGACCCGGTTCGACCATAGGCACTCCAACACTAGCCCGTTTCCTTCGTTTTGCGGTACACCACACTCGTCTCGATCAACAAGACCCCATTTCGATCGTACGTGGTCGAAAACAAGTCTGTTTCCTCCGTTTTGCGGTACACCAAACCCTTCCCGATGAATAGGACCCCGTTTCGACCATACGCGGTCGAACAGAAGGCCCATTTCCTCCATTCTGCGGTAAGCTAGACCTCGTTTCGATTGTTCCATCCAAGCCGGTTGGCTCCCGATGAACAGTACGTATTCCGTGGCCTCCCGATGAACACGACGCAGTTTCTCCATTCCGACCTAGCCGGTTGGCTCCCGATGAAAAGGACGCCGTTGCTTCTGTCCATGGCCTCTCCATGTACACATGCCCTGGCCGTACGTATCCATGAGTATGCATTCGAGACCCCGCCCGTATGTACGTACATAGCCGTATTTTTTGGCATTTGCCTGTACGTACATGTACACGGTTTTAACTAGACTACCTGAACTACCGCTCCTTACTCGGGCACGGTTCATCGTGGCAGACAAAACGATCGACCGGTATGTACACAGCCAACGCTGCGTACGCTTCGACCGGGTGGGTCCCAGTTATCACGGAGGATAAGGACACACCTCCTTGCATGCGAAGATATAGTTGGTGGGTCCCAGCTGTCAGGGGGAAGAATCATTTTTTTGCCTGCAAAAAGGACGCACTTCCTTGCATGCGAAGATGTAGCTGGTCGGTCCCAGCTGTCAAGGGGAGAAAACATTATTGTTAGTGTAAAAAGGATGCAGTTGCATGCATGCGTCCATGGGCATGGTGCGTCCCCAATGTCAGCCTCTCCACGTACAGTCATTGTCGTGGACTTAACACGACAGATGTGCTAGTGAAAGGACTTAGTTGTGGAGCCAATGCAACTCGGTTAGCTTATAGGGTTTAATCGGGACAAAGGACACAGAGAGTTTATACTGGTTCGGACCCTCGCAATGAGGTAAAGGCTTTCTCTAGTTTGGGGTTGTATTGCTCGGGTTTTGATTACTAGGGAGCGACTACGCTTGACCTAGTTCTTGACTTGTTGTTTCTTAAGTTAACCCACTGGCGGGTCACCCCTTTATATACATAGGTTGATGCCCGGCGGCTTACAGAGTCCCGGCCGGCCCATACATAACGTGTCCGGCTCGGTGACTAACTAAGCTTGTCTTACAATACAAGTTAACCATATGGCGGTTCATCCTCTCGAGCCTCAAGTCACCTCTGGGCCTTGGGCTTTCAACAGGCTTCTTCATGACCCGCCATCTTTATCGTTAAGTCGCTAGTGGTATGACCCGGCCCCTCTTGGTCGGGTTATACCCAATAGTTATATCCCCGAAATTAGGCCCCAGGTTGATTTGAACTTGTTCACATCAATCTTCATCATCTTGACTTAGCAAACTCTTCCATTATCAGCTCATAATAACCTGCCATGACGTCACATCACAAAAAATTGGTAACCCGCCATGACGTCATCTTGCATTAACTTCACATGAAGCCCTAAACATCTCAACAGATTTTTATCTTTAATGGACATTCCAAAATTCGAGGCTCTTGTGCAGTCACATAATCACCTTTTGGCCTCCTCGATTCCCATGCATGCATGTTATCCATCTCTTTTTAAATAGGGACAGGGGTCCTTTTCATTTCCCCCCTTGCCTCCTTGCTTTCGTCTTCCTCTCGCGACTCTGCAGACCCGAGATCTACCGCCGCCAACCTCCGTCCGTTGCATCCACACAAGCCGCTGCATCAACCTGATTGGACCAGAGAACGCCAGCGTACCACTACTTTCCATCAGCATCCGTAAGTTCTCATCTTCCCATGCCTCAGATCTGCACTAGGTTTTGTTTAGTTTGTCGGTGTTCTTGCCGGTCTTCACCATTCCTTTGTAGCACGCCCATTTTAATCTGAAAATAGCATTGAAGGAGCGTGGAAGTTGTTTGACACCCCCTCTTAATCATAGGAATCGTCTGTCTTATACAGAAAAATCCTCAAGCAAATAAGTTCCTTCACTGTCACAACCTTTAGGTTCAGAATTTCTTTTCTTTTTCAAACTGCGGCAGATCCAAAACCACAGAACCAATCTGCAAAATCTATTTGTCCATCAGTTTAGAAAAATTTTCACTGATAGATCCGAAGTACCATAACTGCCATGGTGGCTTATACCATAAACCGTGACTCGCCATATAACATTAGGCCCCATTGAGCCGCCAGTATGTGCTTCATGACATATATAACCTGGCAATATTTTCTCCCATTGGCCCTTCACAACGGTTTAAACAATAATTTGTAACCCGCCAGGCGCCTGCTGGTTTAACTCCAAACTGCTTTTTAAATCACCAACACAATGTTGATATAACCCAACTATACCTTCACCAGTTTAATCACATTCTAAATCGTCTTTTTTAGGCTATGCACCCCAATCATGACTAAGACAGTTATGTCATGCGACTGGGTCCCTTCTATCATCAAAGAAGAAATGCTTCAGGAATATGTCAAAATCGGCTTCTTTCCAATGAAAAATGTCATTCACGAGTGTGCTCCAATCCCAAATGAAGTCAGAACTCAGCCACAAGACAACTGGACTATTGTCTTTACTAATCAAATGAACTGGGGTTTCTCACTGCTGGGGTCAAAATTCTTCCATGATGTTCTGCATTTCTTTCAACTTCATCCTCAAGACATCAGACCGAATTCCGTCTCAAATATCTGCAATTTCCAAGTCTTGTGCGAAATATATCTTCAAGAGGAGCCCAACATTGAACTCTTTAGACAATATTTTCATCTGAACCTCCAGAAGAAGTTCACTGATGCACCTGATGACCCACAAGTATAGGGGATCTATCATAGTCCTTTCAATAAGTAAGAGTGTCGAACCCAACGAGGAGCAGAAGAAAATGACAAGCGGTTTTTAGTAAGGTATTCTCTGCAAGCACTGAAATTATCAGTAACGGATAGTTTTGTGATAAGGTAATTCGTAATGGGTAACAAGTAATAAAAGTAAACAAGGTGCAGCAAGGTGTCCCAATCCTTTTTGTAGCAAAGGACAAGCCTGGACAAACTCTTATATAAAGGAAAACGCTCCCGAGGACACATGGAAACTATCGTCAAGCTAGTTTTCATCACGCTCATATGATTCGCGTTCGTTACTTTGATAATTTGATATGTGGGTGGACCGGTGCTTGGGTACTGCCCTTTCTTGGACAAGCATCCCACTTACGATTAACCCCTCTTGCAAGCATCTGCCACTACAAAAGAAGTATTAAGGTAAAGCTGACCATAGCATCAAACATATGGATCCAAATCAACCCCTTACGAAGCAACACATAAACTAGGGTTTAAGCTTCTGTCACTCTAGCAACCCACCATCTACTTATTACTTACCAATGCCTCCCCCTAGGCCCAAACAATGGTGAAGTGTCATGTAGTCGACGTTCACATGACACCACTAGAGGAAAGACAACATACATCTCATCAAAATATCTAACGAATACCAAATTCAAATGACTACTTATAGCAAGACTTCTCCCATGTCCTCAGGAACAAACATAACTGCTCACAAATCATATTCATGTTAATAATCAGAGGGGTATTAATACGCATAAAGGATCTGAACATATGATCTTCCACCAAATAAACCAACTAGCATCAACTACAAGGAGTAATCAACACTACTAGCAACCCACAGGTACCAATCTGAGGTTTTGGAACAAAGATTGGATACAAGAGATGAACTAGGGTTTGAGAGGAGATGGTGCGGATGACGATGTTTATGGAGATTGACCCCCTCCCGATGAGAGGATCAATGGAGATGACGATGGTGATGATTTCCCCCTCCCGGAGGTATGCTTCCCCGGCAGAACAGCTCCACTGGAGCCCTAGATTGGTTTTGCCAAGGTTCCGCCTCGTGGCGGCGGTGTTTTGTCCTGAAAGCTTGCATATGATTTTTTCCAGGGCGAAATACTTCATATAGCAAAAGATGGGCACCGAAGGCCTGCCAGGGGGCCCACGAGAAAGGGGGCGCCCTAAGGGGGTAGGTCGCGCCCCCACCCTCGTGGATAGTGGGCGGCCCCCCTCTAGTGCTTTCTTCGCCCAATATTTTTTATATATTCCAAAACTGACTTCTGTAGAGTTTTAGGACTTTTGGAGTTGTGCAGAATAGGTCTCTAATATTTGCTCCTTTTTCAGCCCAGAATTCCAGCTGCCGGCATTCTCCCTCTTTGTGTAAACCTTGTAAAATAAGAGAGAATAGGCATACGTATTGTGACATAATGTGTAATAACAACCCATAATGCAATAAATATCGATATAAAAGCATGATGCAAAATGGACGTATCAACTCCCCCAAGCTTAGACCTCGCTTTTCCTCAAGCGAAAGCCGATAACGAAAAATATGTCCACATGTTTAGAGATAGAGGTGTCGATAAAATAAAATACGGCCATGAGGGCATCATGATCATTCTTATAACAACAACATATATATATTGTCATGTGATTTTTTATTCTAAAGTCACAATTTATTCACAATGTCAAGTATGAATCGGAAACTTCATTGGAAACTAACAAACTATAATCTCAGTCATTGAATTAATTGCAATTGATCATAACATCGGAAAGAGTCAATATAAGTGCTTCTCAGCAAGTCCACATACTCAACTATCATTTAGTCTTTCACTATTGCTAACATTCACGCAATACTTATGAGTATGAAGCTTTAACGGATACAGAGAAAGATAGGGGCTTATAGTTTTGCCTCCCAACCTTTTACCTCAAGGGTAATGTCAACAATAATAGTTCATGAAAACTCACATCCAATTAGCTATATATATCACGATCTTTCCAACACACAATGCTTGCCAAAGTATAAAATGTAAAAAGGAAAGGTGAAGATCACCATGACTCTTGTATAAAGTATAGGACAAAAATAAAAGATAGGCCCTTCGTAGAGGGAAGCAGAGGTTTTCATGTGTTTTTATGATTGGATGCACGAAACCTTAATGCAAAAGAACGTCACTTTATATTTCCACTTGTGATATGGACCTTTATTATGCATTCCGTCGCTTTTATTTCTTCCACATCACAAGATCGTATAAAGCTTATTTTCTCCACACTAATAGATCATACATATTTAGAGAGAAATTTTTATTGCTTGCAACAATGACAACTTACTTGAAGGATCTTACTCAATCCACAGGTAGATATGGTAGACTCTCATGGCAAAACTAGGTTTAAGGATATTTGGAAGCACAAGTAGTATCTCTACTCGGTGCAAAGAATTTGGCTAGCATGAGGGGGAAAGGCAAGCTCAACATGTTGGATGATCCATGACAATATAATTTATTTCGAATATAAGAAAAACATAACCCATTATGTTGTCTTCCTTGTCCAGCATCAGCTTTTTAACATGTCATATTTTAATGAGTGCTGACAATCATACAAGATGTCCAAGATAGTATATTTATATGTGAAAACCTCTCTTTCTTTATTACTTCCTATTAATTGCAACGATGACCAAAACTATGTTTGTCAACGCTCAACAACTTTTATTCATCGTACTCTTTATATGTGAAGTCATTACTCTCCATAAGTTCAATATGATCTCTTTATTTCTTTTTATTCTTTATCCTCCCCTTTGTTTATTCCCTCGAGATCATAGCAAGATAACCAAGCCCTTGAATCAAAACTAATCTTTATTATATATAGCTCACGGACTCGATTACATAGAAGGATCATAAATAAAAACTCAAAACTAGATCATACTAAAACTTTATTCTACTAGATCAAGATATTACCAAAGGATAAAACTAAGAAAAAGGTAAAGATAAAAGTGTCATGGTGATACGATACCAGGGCACTCCCCCATGCTTGGCAGTTGCCAAGGGGAGTGCCCATACCCGATACTCAGTTCTCCTTTGGTGGTGAAGAAGAGATTGTTGATGATTTAGGCTTGTCGTCCAGCATCGAGCGCAGGAGATGCTCCAACTTACGAATAATGCCCTTGAGTGCGATGATATGCTCTTGCAACAGAATATTTTCACGAGTTAGATACTTGTTCTGCACCCGAACTATTTCAATCATCTTGAAAGCTTCTATTTCGGTAGGGGTAACAAGATTGTAATGAGGTTGAAGGATGTCTTCTTCTCCTGCTGCCGGAGCTTGATCCTCCATGGCCTTCTTGATCCCATCATCCTTGTTGATCTCCCGGGTTCTTCTGTCTTCAGCTCTTTCTTCATTAGCCAAGCATCGTTGCCCTCATTGTTGGAGGAGGGGGACAACATGATGCTTGGCCTTGACAACTCTGGCAGAAAACAGCTCGAAACAAAAGTAGAGGATAATTGCATGGTATGGTGGTCAAAACCTTTGGGAGTGTAAACAATGAATTTTTACCGACAAAAAGAAGTGTCGTGCAAGAAAAGGGAGTCCGAAGGGCACATGAGGTGCCCACGAGGCAGGGGGCACACCCAGGGGGTAGGGCGCGCCCTCCACCCTCGTGGACACCTCGTCTCCTTTCTAGACTACTTCTTATTTTCCTATTTTCTTAAATATTCTGAAACAGAGGAAAATTGCTATTAGAACTGTTTTGGAGTCGGTTTACTTACCATACCACACACCTCTTCCTTTTCGGAGGCCGAAACGTTCTGGAAGGTGTCCCTTATATACTCCTCCGGGGTTGCAGTTTCAATAACATTAGTTTCAACATTTATAGGATTACCTGAGATATAATGTTTGATTCTTTGACCGTTCACCACCCTCGGATTTGTGCCTTCGAAGTTGTTGATTTTTATGGCACCAAAACGATAGACCTCCTCGATAACGTAAGGACCTTCCCATTTAGAGAGGATTTTCTTGCAAAAAATCTTAAACGAGAGTTTTATAACAATACATAATCACCTACATTAAACTCACGTTTTTGTATCCTTTTGTCATGCCATCTTTTAACTTTTTCTTTAAACAGTTTGGCATTCTCATAGGCCTGGGTTCTCCACTCATCAAGTGAGCTAATGTCAAATAGTCTCTTCTCACCAGCAAGTTTGAAGTCATGGTTGAGCTCTTTAATGGCCCAATATGCCTTATGTTTTAGTTCCACAGGTAAGTGACATGCTTTACCATAAACCATTTTATATGGAGACATACCCATAGGATTTTTATATGCAGTTCTATAGGCCCTTAATGCATCATCAAGTTTCTTTGACCAATTCTTTCTAGATCTATTAACAGTCTTTTGCAAAATTAATTTAAGCTCTCTATTACTCAGTTCTACTTGACCACTAGACTGTGTATGATATGGAGTTGCAATTCTATGATTAACATCATACTTAGCAAGCATCTTACGAAAAGCACCATGAATAAAATGTGAACCACCATCAGTCATTAAGTATCTAGGGACTCCGAACCTCGAAAAAATAACTTCTTTAAGCGTCTTAATAGAGGTGTTATGATCAACACTACTAGTTGGAATAGCTTCTACCCACTTAGTAACGTAATCAACAACAACTAAAATATGTGTATACCCATTAGAGGAAGGAAACGGTCCCATATAATGAAAGCCCCAAACATCAAATGGTTCAATAACAAGTGAATAATTCATAGGCATTTCTTGACGTCTACTAATGTTACCAATTCTTTGACATTCATCACAAGATAAGACAAACTTATGGGCATCCTTGAAGAGAGTAGGCCAATAAAAACCGGATTGCAATACCTTATGTGAAGTTCTATCCCCAGCATGGTGTCCTCCGTAAGCCTCGGAGTGACACTTGTGTAAGATCTGTTCCTGTTCATGCTCAGGTACACAACGTCTAATAACACCATCTACTACTTTTATAAAGGTGTGGGTCATCCCAGAAGTAATGTCTTAAATCATAGAAAAACCTTTTCTTTTGCTGGTACATGAAACTAGGTGGTATGAATTTAGTAACAATGTAATTAGCATAAACATCATACCATGGAGAAGTACGAGAAGCATTTATGATAGCTAATTGTTCATCAGGAAATCTATCATCTATAGGTAGTGGGTCATCAAGAACATTCTCTAACCTAGACAAGTTGTCTGCAATGGGGTTCTCTGCTCCTTTTCTATCAATAATATGCAAATCAAATTCATGTAGTAGGAGAACCCATCTAATAAGTCTAGGTTTAGCATCTTTCTTTTCCATAAGTTATTTAATAGAAACATGATCAGTGTGAAAAGTTACTTTAGAATCAACAATATAAGGCCCGAACTTATCACAAGCAAATACAACTGCTAAAAATTCTTTTTCAGTAGTAGCATAATTTCTTTGGGCACTGTCTAGAGTTTTACTAGCATATTGGGTAACATTTAATTTCTTATCAACTCTTTGTCCTAAAATAGCACCTACAGCATAATCACTAGCATCAGACATAATTTCAAAGGGTAAATTCCAATCATGTGGCTGAACAATGGGTGCAGAAATCAAGGCTTTCTTAAGTATTTCAAATGCTTCTACACAATCATCATCAAAGATAAAAGGAACATCTTTTTGTAAGAGATTAGTCAGAGGCCTGGAAATTTTTGAGAAGTCTTTAATGAACCTCCTATAAAAACTGGCATGACCAAGGAAACTTCTTATACCTTTAATGTCCTTAGGACACAACTTCTTTTTGATAGCATCAGCTTTAGCTTTATCAACTTCAATACCTCTTTTAGAAATTTTATACCCCAAGACAATGCCTTCATTAACCATAAAGTGGCACTTCTCCCAATTCAAGACAAGATTAGTTTCTTCAGATCTCTGCAAAACTCGATCATGGTTGCTTAAGCAATCATCAAAAGAAGTTCCATATACAGAAAAATCATCCATGAATACCTCAAAAATCTTTTCACAAAAGTCAGAGAATATCGCAGTCATACATCCTTGAAAGGTAGCAGGTGCATTACATAAACGAAAAGGCATACGTCTATAAGCGAAGGTACCGAAAGGGCAACTAAAAGTGGTATTTTCCAAATCCTCTTTCGACACAGGTATTTGAGAGAAACCAGAATAACCATCTAGAAAGCAAAAAATTTGTATGTTTAGATAATCTTTCTAGCATTTGATCAATAAAAGGTAAAGGGCAATGATCCTTTTTAGTAGCTTTATTTAATTTGAGGAAGTCAATTACCATTCTATAACCTGTAACAATTCTTTGTGGGATCAATTCATCTTTATCATTAGGAACAACAGTAATACCCCCCTTCTTACGGACACAATGGATAGGACTTACCCACTGACTATCAGCAACGGGATAAATTATACCTGCCTCCAGAAGCTTTAGTATTTCTTTTCTTACCACTTCTTTCATCTTAGGATTTAACCGTCGTTGGTGATCAACAACCGGTTTAGCGTCTTTCTCTAATTTTATTTTGTGCTGGCGTAGAGTGGGACTAATGCACTTAAGATCATCAACACTATATCCAATAGCAGCACAATGCTTCTTCAGAGTTTCCAATAATCTCTCTTCTTCCTGCTCTGAAAGGTTAGCACTAATAATAACATGATATATCTTCTTTTCATCAAGATAAGCATATTTAAGAGTATCAGACAATGGTTTATGCTCAAACACGGGATCACCCTTGGGTGGAGGAGGATCCCCTAGAATTTCGACAGGCTAGTTGTGTTTCAATATAGGTCCCTGTTTAACGAATACTTCATCTATTTCCCTTCTTTCATTCATAAACTTATCATTTTCATGGTCTAGCAAATATTGTTCTAAAGGATCTTTAGGAGGCACGGCAATAGAAGCAAGACAAATAATTTCATCTTTACTAGGCAATTCTTTATCATGGGGTTGTCTACGAAATTTAGCAAAATTAAAATCATGAGACATATCCCCTAACTCAACAGAAGCAATATCCTTTTTGCAGTCTATCTTAGCATTAACAGTATTCAAGAAGGGTCTACCAAATATAATGGGACAAAAGTCATCTTGTGGGGAACTAAGAACAAGAAAATCAGCAGGATATTTAACTTTCCCACACAAGACTTCAACATCTCTAACAATCCCAACCGGTGAAATAGTATATCTATTGGCAAGCTTAATTGTAACATCAATACCTTCTAACTCAGTAGGTGAAATATCATGCATAATTTCTTCATATAAAGAATCAGGTATTGCACTCGCACTAGCACCCATATCACATAAGCCATGATAGCAATGATCTCCTATTTTAACAGAAATAACAGACCTGCCTACAATAGGTCCATGTTTATTTTTAGTATCGGGTCTAGCAATTCGAGCAGCTTCATCACAAAAGTAAATAACATGCCCATCAATATTATCGGACAAGAGATCCTTAACCATAGAAATACTAGGTTCAACTTTATTTTTCTCAGAGGGTGTAGGTGTTCTAGTATTACTCTTACAAACTAGAGTTGAAGCTTTAGCATGATCCTTTATTCTAGTAGGGAAAGGTGGTTTCTCAATATAAGCGGTAGGAACAATAGGATCAACATTATAAGTGATAGTATTTTATTCAACTTTAATAGGTTCAACTACTTTTACTTCAATGGGAGGATGATATTTAAGCTACTTCTCCTTAGGGAGATCAACATGAGTAGAAAATGATTCACAGAAAGAAGCTACTATTTCAGAGTCAAGTCCATATTTAGTGCTAAATTCACGAAAAGCATCGGTATCCATAAAAGATTTAACACAATCAAACTTAGGTGTTATACCTGACTCCTTACCTTCGTCGAGTTCCCAATCCTCAGAGTTGTGTTTAATTCTTTCCAATAAATCCCATCTGAATTCAATAGTCTTCATTATAAAAGATCCAGTACAAGTATCGAGCATGGAGCGATTATTGAGAGAAAGCCGAGCATAAATTTTTTGAATAATAATTTCTCTTGAGAGATCATGATTGGGGCATGAATATAACATTAACTTAAGCCTCCCCCAAGCTTGAGTGATGCTTTCTCCTTCGCGAGGCCAATATATATATACATCTGGGCTATTCTGTTACGTGTAACAGAATATTATTCTGTTACCCTTCTTGAACTGATGGTTTCAGGCGGTTGTACTGATGAATTCGAGATGGTTGAACTGATGCTTTCACCTAATAGAAAAATATATCCCCCCTCCTCTTCGTTCCACCGACCAGCTCGCCTGTGACTAGCTGCGCCGCCCCACCTCCCCGCACGTATCCTACGCGGAGGCCTCTACCAGTTTCGGCGCTCCGCTCTCATGCGCCGGCACGAAAGGACGTCGCGGTGGCCGAGGCGGCGGGCTGGCGGGTTTGGCTTTTCCTGCCGCACGCGCGCGGTGTAATAGCTCGCTCCGGCGACCTCCGCCTCGGCTCTTGCTACTTTTCTAGAAGCTTCGAGGAGGTTCTACAGCTCCCCCGCTGAGCTTCTCGTCTCTTTCCAGGTCATTGAGAGCAACACGCGCCGCGGAGCGCACCCGAGAATCTCACACACGAGCTAGGCCTGGAGCTCTGTTTGTTTCCAGGCGATTGGTGGATTTGTTTGGGGAATCAAGTGCCTCTTATTCCCGAATTTTGTTGGCGGAATCGGTTGGCCAGAGGAGCAAGGTAATGCCCTGCCTTCTAGAACCTTCTGGAGTTATCTTGATGTACTATATGCTCAGCTCCGCATCTGTGTGTTTGCGCGTGTGCGCCCGTTCAGGTTAGGGCAGTGATGGGAAGAGAGGCTGGTCGCGATAACGTCCCTGTCGCGGATGCTCTCCCTGGCCGGCCTGATGCAGCCGTCGGGGCCTCGCCGGATTTTGAGGACGTAGACCGCCATCAACCTCGGCGAGCCCATCTTTGACATTGAGGTGTTGCCGTCGTCGCTCGTGGAGATCGCGCCCATCCTCTGTGTCGCCAACAAGGTCGAGGCGGCCAACCCCCGTGCCGCCTACCTCTTTAAGCTACCATTTCTCTCCTCTGCTTTTTTCAGCACTGCTACACGGATACTGTCAGTCAACACAACACTCTGCTAAACTCTACTGCCTTCTTCTAGCGTGAAAGTTAGCCTATGTTACGAATTGCTTTTTCTGTAAAATGAACCTAACCATATTTTGTGCCTACTTATGTCATGCCTCAATAGTCAATACTAGTCATGTGGATCAGCTTATAGGACTACAATTGCTCATTTTTTATATAAAGCTCTATGAATCGCATGCAGCTTTTGCCAAAATTACTGCTAGAAACCCACACTTCTCTTTCCCGAAGCCACACTTCTGAACTTGTGGTACGACAAATCTTCGAACTGCTTGAGCGCTGCGGCGTGGGGTTGTTGGGGGTGAACGGCTTGAGCGCTGCGGAGTTGAACATGCTCTGGTGACCATGGTGAACGGCCCGGGGTGGCGTAGGTGAAAGGCCTTTGCGCTGAGGCGGCGACATTCGAGGAAGCCGTGGCTCACTAGCCTGCTCGGGTCATTGAGGATCAATGTTTGAACTCGCATATGTAGAGCATGTATAACGTCCATGTGCAATGTTCTGAGCTATTTCACGGCTGGAACAAACAGAATCAATCATCGCGTACGTGGTCACTTGTGATTCTTCAAGAAACAGAACCAGTCGAACTTTAGCTTTCATTAGAAGTGAATGTCGCCTATAAGTGAATAGATACAGTTTTCTGTAAATCTGGTTAGACTGCAAATTTGGACACAGGAAGGCTGCGCCAAGGAACTGACCATTTTGCTTTCTTTATTATAATGTTTTGGCAGTTTGGGCCTTTTCTAATTAGTGAAGCTCAACTCGTACTGTGCATGTTATTTATCCCTTTTTTATCTCAAAAAAAGTTATCCCTTTTTTGTGTTTTTTCAAATATAATCTGGCAGCACATTGTTCTAAATAGAAAAAAGTGTCATAATTTGTTTCCCTAATTTTCAACTTTTTTCTGTGGCTGTGGCCATGGGGTAGGTTTCGTGAGAGGGCAACATTTTTAATAAACAATATGTTTTTCGTGAAGTTCAATTTTTTAACACCATTTTTTCTGAACCTTTGAACTATTCCACCTAAAGAGTTTGAACGTTTGCTGGAATTGAGCAAAAATCTTTTTCCAAACTTTTCAAACGCTTCAAATGGAATCTTTTTTTATTTTCAACTTACTGGGATTTTGCATTAAAATCTTTTCAAAACACAGAACTGATCATTTTTTAATTCAGACTCCTATGTTTCTATTTTTTGAAACCGATTTTTCTTGTTTTTAATTTGAATATATCATTGTTTTAATTCAAAATGTTTTTTAATTCGAACTGGTCATTGTTTTTTATTTGAACCGATTATTATCTCTAATTTAAAATGATCATTCATTTTTTAATTCAAACTAATCATGGTTTTTAATTCAAATTGACCATTTATTTTATTTCAAACTGATCATTGTTTTTAATTTGTACTGATCAATGTTTTTAATTCAAACCATTTTGTTCATTCTTGCACGCACATCAAACTGTCATGTATACCTTGTTTCAAGAAGTAGCAATTATATCATCAGACATAAAATTTTCCATATATAATACACGTACAAGAATGACATATACACCGCACAGACCGCACATTTTCATACATGAATGACATAACACGCTCCCTACTGTTCAGATTGGTGCGGAACTTGATGCACCATAGTGTACATGATGCACCTTCCCTACTGTTCAGATTGGGTAGATCATTCGGTTCCATAACACGCTCATCCACGCGATGCACGGAGGCAGACACATTAGTCACCTGGAAGACAGAGCAGGAGCAGCTGCGCAAGGCGGAGCTCGGGAGGACGCCGCACCCAACGGACCATGGGACAGCGCGCCTTGGGGCCCGGTGGGGTGGCACGTCGCGGGTGCCGGCAAGTGCGGCTGCAAGTGGCTTCTAAGGTTTGATCTACCTACAATAATCAATAATGTATTAATCCTGCAGTCATGTATCCAAAGTGATATTCTAACAAATTACTAGAGTTTAGCTGCTCCCTTACATAGCAATACTGCTACTACTACTACTACTACAGATTAAATGTCGTATACATGTAGCCTATACTAACATAGAAGAGATTAAACATTGTCAATTTGATGTAATTTTTTTGTTCTGTGTACTGACATAGCAGTAATATAAGGCAAGACATTTGAAGGATTGCTCACACTAAAATAAGAAATTGTACTAAACTTAAAATAAGATTTGCACTGAACTAAAACTAGAATTTGAACTAAACTAAAATAGATCTTTGTTTAGGCATTTAAGCAAACACCTGACGGCAAAAAAAAGTGACTGACATTTAGAAATAAAGACGATGGTATAGAAAAAATTCATGCAAGAATGAGAAGTACGACTCCGACATTTTAGCAACAAACAAATGACTAGGGTAGCAAATGTCCAAACTGAAACAGACCCATCTCTCTCTAATATTAACTCTTTGTCCATGGATCCATGTGCTGTAGCATGTGAACTCCAAAGCTAGCAATAGTAGTAGCTTCCATCTTGTATATCCCAATCCCAGGCTGCATGACTGCCATGGACTCATAACAAACCACTTATGCATTTTAAACAAACACCTAGAAGGCACGACAATGGGAAAAAAATCATTTGTTGAGTTGCAGACTAGTGAGCCAACCATAGAATAGAGCGAATGGAAGAGCCTGAACAATCCACAACATATACACACGAGAATTGAGTTTCTGAAAAGAATTTTAGTTATGATGTACTGAACTAAAACCACGTCAACAATTTGCAAACAGAGGTAATAATATACTATAGGAGGAATTTATTTCAATGTTTTTCAATATTTTGAACTTACGGTTCTCGCGATTCCAAACATCTATATTTCTGTTCTGCGAAGATCTTGACTTTTTCCTGGCGACAAATAAAAAAGCTATAAGAAGTAGTATTGAATTCCTGCATCACGCCTTCAAGGGTGAACCACATTGGAAGCTTGACCAAAATCCTCATGGGAGTTTATATTTGAACTAGCTACGGTTTATTTTTTGAACTTACCTGGCAATAATACATGAACTCTAGCACCCAATAAAAGGATCATGCGACAATCTGTAAACAAAAAAAAAGATGTAGGTTAAAACAAAAGTTGAAATAGTAGACAAACTCAAAGAAGCTAGCATCAACGATCTTCTAACTGAAGCACCATAGGTTCCCAATTTAATACCACTAAAGAGTACTACAATAATTCTGTCAAAATTAAGTACACAAAGAACCTTCACATCAATCCATCACAGGATCATCCATTTTACATTCCATCCCCAAATATGCATGGCAAGTTTCAGAGTTGGAAGCTATCTAAATTAAGCCATCTAAAAACTAAGTGATACATATATGCAGGAACAAAACTAGCTCTAAATGAGTAAAAACAGAGTATCAAGAAGATTCATCAAATTCATACCAAAAATGATGAAGAAGGGAGAAAATTGAGCTGGATTAGGAGGTGAAACACGGGTGGCCTGCACGCGGCTCTTTGAGTGACCGGCGTCGGAGCAAGAAGTTGGACTGATGAGCGGGAGGGGCGGCTGGGCTGGCTGCTAGAGTAAGCCAACAACCATGTACTGTTGCTCGTGACGAACTCGACCTCCCTAATGCCATGGGGTTGGACTGAACACATCTCAACTGTGCATGTAGAGACTACAATATACACACCCATTCCTCATATTGCAATAAATAGTCACATATTACATCTAGGTGATATATCTGTACTTAGAAAGTTATTGAAGGTGAACTATATTAAATGTTTATAGTCCACATGTCCATGGTTGTGGCGAAGATACTTAATTATATATATGAATCTGTTGTTCATATTGTAATATACAGTCTGCATGTCCATGATTAGCGGAAAATGCTAATCTTTTGACACATGGAAACCAATAGCTGTGGCGAAGATACTTAATTATATATATGATTCACAACACACACAGTGTTTGTTCTTCTATAACACATATGGAACTAGGTATGTGCTAACATTTTTGAACTTAGATATAAACTTGAGCAGTACCAACTACTAAACAAAAAGTTCGGTATATTGATCTTAGAGATTATATATTGGTGAAATTTTTCTCCCTACATAATCGTTAATCAAATAGATGTACTATTCGTGAGGTTTTATCAACATGATAAGTAGTAGCAGTACTACCCTAGGAGGCAAAGTAATAGCGGCACAAAAGAAGGCCACCATCAACAATGAGTACTACTGCGACACCTAAACTATGTGTTGTACACGCTTGCTTTACATAGTACTACAAGATTTTTATGGAAAAAAGTACTAAAACATTTGTGAACATGAGGGCATACAGAAGTTGTATTGAGGGTGTGAATTAGAGCGACCGGAAGAGGATGCAGTAGCCGCACACACCACCAGATAAGTTCTCCTGTCTCCAGAACACATGTGTACATACACACATCTCCATGTACAACAAACAAAAGAAATAGTTGACCTCCAGAGTTTTTGCAAAGTGAATTATTTTTTGCAACTAGAGCACTTGCTACACTTAGCAAAGGTTAACTACTAATTTCCAAAAACTGCAGGATGTCTACTTCCCTGAAACTAGCACTTTTGAACTTCACGTATGCTCATATATGTTGTTTCTTTTGAATTCCCTATCAAATAATCGGTTTAAGTAGCTGAGAAAATTGGCTCAACCTCATAGCTACGAAAATGAATTTGACTGAACCTTCAAACATAGAAAGTTTGAACTTCACTCAAAAGCTAAATAGTTCAACCACATACATACAAGCGTAAAACATGCAAATTTTGGTCCTGTTTAGACATATATCAGGAGAATATCTAGAGACCTCCACTCAAATATTTGTGTATGAACTGTCAAGCGAGCAGCAATTGAACACACGGGAGATGTGGGGATGAGATGATGAAACACGACCTTCAGGTGTTGGCGAAGAAGAACTGTCGTCGAGCCAGTAGTGGATAGAGGAAGAAGGCCACATGGGAAGAAGCAGGGGGCAGCTTCGATCGACGGTCAGCCATGGATGGGGTGGAGCAGAGGTGTACCACCACCCATTACCACCATCTTGCGTCACGCATCGTGCGTGTCCTCTGGATCCCTAGCGCGGACGTGACCGCTGCGTCCTCTGCCTCCTACCCCACAGAAGATCTCGCCGCCGGGAATCATCACGCGGAGGACGTCGGTGGTTGAGGTGTAGTTCTCCATGGGGAGGGGGCCACCGGCGTGCGGCGACAGGGCAAGGGGTGGTGGCTCCTGACGGCGGGGCGAAGGATGGTGGCGCGTGGCCATGGGGCGAGGGGTGGTGGCGCGTAGCGGTGGGGCAAGGGATGCTGGCGCGCGGCGTCAGCTGAAGGGGTGGTGGCGTGCAGCGATGGGGCAAGAGGTGGTGGCGCACGAAGGCGGGGCATGGGGCGGCGGCGAGATGGGATTGGGAAGTGGGTGGTTTGGGGGGAGGCGGGTTAGTGTGTTATGCGGGATCGAGCTGGTGGGCTGGATTCGGGAAGCTGTAGCTATGTCGCGCGCGCTATATAGGGCCGAGGGGTAACAGAATAATATTCTGTTACTAGTAACAGAATAGTCCAGCCCTATATATATATATATATATATATATATATATATAGGGTCGTGCTATTCGTCACCCTGGGTGAGGAATAGTTATTCTTCACCCCCTCTATTATACCATCAATGCACCGTAATTTTACGTTCCATAAGTTTTGTCTTATTTCCGACATAAAAAGAGACCGTAATAAAATATATAATCGCCGTAAAAAATATTTTATGTTATGTAAAATTACAAACGTAAAAACATAGTCTAAAATACACATAAACTGCAATTTTTCTTGTCTTATGACCTATATTTTTATTTTCTTATATCAAATTTTACGTAGTGAATCAATAGAAATGTTACTATTTAAATTCGAAACGTAATTTAATGATGAAATGATCGTAAGATTACCTCAGATGAAGAATAACTTATTCTGCACCCTGGGTGATGAATAGTAACACTATATATATATATATATTACGATCACGATGAACCAGATGCATAGGATAAAACTTCTGATGAAATTCCAATTTCAATCGGTTGTAGTTCCATGATCCAATATCACATAGCCTAAACCATGTCAATGCCTTTCCTTTCAAAGATAAAGGGAAGACCTTCTTCTTGATGACATCCTCGGGCATACCTGCAAGCTTAAATAATCCACAAACTTCATCCACATAGATTAGGTGCAAATTGGGATGCAATGTTCCATCTCCTGTAAAAGGATTAGCTAGCAGTTTCTCTATCATACCCGAAGGAATTTCAAAGTAAACATTTTCAGTAGGTTCAGTAGGTTGAGGAGAAACTATTTGCTCTACTGGTCGTGGTGAAGATATCCCGAACAAGCCCCTCAAAGGATTACTTTCCATAGTAACAAGTGACAGTAAATTTCAGCACACTATATAAATTTTTCCTTACCAAATTCGACCTACCAAAGCCGCTTCACTCCCCGGCAACGGCGCCAGAAAAGAGTCTTGATGACCCACAAGTATAGGGGATCTATCATAGTCCTTTCAATAAGTAAGAGTGTCGAACCCAACGGGGAGCAAAAGGAAATGACAAGCGGTTTTCAGTAAGGTATTCTCTGCAAGCACTGAAATTATCGGTAACGGATAGTTTTGTGATAAGGTAATTCATATCGGGTAACAAGAAATAAAAGTAAACAAGGTGCAGCAAGGTGGCCCAATCCTTTTTGTTGCAAAGGACAAGCCTGGGCAAACTCTTATATAAAGGAAAACGCTCCCGAGGACACATGGGAATTATCATCGAGATAGTTTCCATCATGCTCATATGATTTGCGTTCGTTACTTTGATAATTTGATATGTGGGTGGACCGGTGCTTTGGTACTGCCCTTACTTGGACAAGCATCCCACTTATGATTAACCCCTCTTGCAAGCATCCACAACTGCAAAAGAAGTATTAAGGTAAACCTAACCATAGCATGAAACATATGGATCCAAATCAACCCCTTACGAAGCAACGCATAAACTAGGGTTTAAGCTTCTGTCACTCTAGCAACCCATCATCTACTTATTACTTCCCAATGCCTTCCCCTAGGCCCAAACAATGGTGAAGTGTCATGTAGTCGACGTTCACATGACACCATGTAACATCCCTAATTTTCAATTTGGAATGTTATACATAGATCATTCATGCATATCATATTTTATTTCATTTCGTTTTGCGATCCTCGAAATCCTAAGAAACTCAAGGACCCTCTGAGAGAGTTGGGGATTTCCCTGTTTTCATATTTGAGTTTTACCAAATATTGAAACGAGAATTTTTGGTTTTAATTATTTTTCTCTTCAAAAATATTTCATATTAAAATATATGAGAGGAGATAATATGACTTCTCCAAAATAAATGAAATATTGGAGGAAAAATATTAAAATCAAATATTTGATTTTATCCAGAGTTTATTGCTATTTTATTTGAATTAGAAAAATTGCACGTTTTCCAAAGTTGCATTTTAGGGCAAAGAAAATGTTCATCTTGTTTTAAATATTTTATTTAGACGGTGAAAATTTGTTTTTGAATTTTTAGATTTTTATTTTATTTTCTAGGATTTATTTTAGTTCCGGCAAAAAAATTTAAAAAAAGAGAAACTCCCGCCGGACCGCACTGGGCCGAGGCCCACCCGGCCCAACCGCGCGCCTCCCTGCACCTGCTCGGGAGAGGACTCCCGAGCTGCGCCGCCGCCACCGCCGTGTTCGTCCTGGACACGCCGCGCCTCACCCCCTTCCCAAAGCCACCGCACCCCCCTCCTCTTATAAGCCGCCGCCTCGCCCCCCCCCCTTGAGCCCTGAGCCTCCCCACGCCGCCGCCGCAAGCCGCGTGCCCCGCCGCCTTGTCACCTCTTGCCGCCGCCGTCGCCGTTGCCCCGCGTCGCCCCGCCCCACTCGCTGGAGCCGCCCCACCACGCCGGACCTCGCCGGAGGTATAAGCGCCATTCGGTTTTTTAAATAAAACGGTTTGGTTTTTGTTAGAAAACCCTAGTTTTTTGGGATAGATCGGTTCGCTGGTTTTTCTTGGTTTAGTTACTTTGCGGACGTTCGTCTGTACGTTCATCATAACGAACGTGTTTACTCGTTAGCCGCAGACAACGAACACTCGTTCATTAGCCTGTTCATTAGTTTTCTTTTTTAGGATTTTTCCGCGATTATTTCCCGTCGTGATTTCTGATTCGATTTTCGTTTCAGTTTATCTTTTTGCTTATTTATTGGAATCAGGCGATTCAAGCGCCTAGATCTTCGTCTCGAAACCTTCTTTTTGTTTAACTAACTTGAACATGATTTTGGTACTGTAAAATTTGACCTTAGTCCAGATTAGTAAGCGGATCTTGTTTCTTTCGCCGTTTGTGTTTCGTTGCTCCGTCTGATTTGATTCTTTTCGCAAACCGGAGTTCTTACGTTGAACTTTCTGGTTAGATCTTCTTATTTGAGATTTACCCGTGTTTCTTTGCTTGATTTCTTATGTATGCTATTGTTTGTTTGCGATAGAACACCCGGAGTGCGAAGCGTGCTACTACGAGTCCCTAGGTTTTCTGGATCATCAGCAAGGCAAGTAACACTTTGATCATACACCTTTATCGCCCAGTTTTTATGCATTAGTTCCAATCCTCAAACATTGCATGGTTAGGATGTGATTAACATGTGGGTTGGGAAGTGGTTGATGAGGTAGAACCTATTGCCCTGTTATATTCAAACCCTTGGGAGTTACTTCTACGTATTGCTTATATTGCTATGCTATGCTCGTAGAAGTGGTTGGGTGAGTGAAATACATGACAAATGTGAGATTGCTAATTAATGGTTCAACTTAAGGTGGCAACCTGAATACACATCTGGGTGGATTGTTTGCTGGGCACCTGGGGAATCCAGTGTTGTCCTAGGATATCCCGGAGTACCCGTGTGATAATCCTATGGTCCGCCACCCAGGCTCAAAGGGAACTGAGATATTTTCATGCTAGAAACTTCCGTGTGCAGCCACATGCTATTATGGGCTCTAGCATAGTTGAGTAGGTTGCGTGAAGCTCCCGAAGAGGTGGATTAGCAGGTAGAGGGATGTAGGTTGGTATGGTCTGCCCGGAGTAAGGGGTTAATGCTTCTGAAAGACTGTGTCTCGGTCATCCATTTCTCGAACACCATGTAGTGCGAGAAATCCAATGGAGGAGATCGGGTCTTGTGGGCAAAAGTGCGCAAACCTCTACAGAGTGTATAAACTAATCATGGTTAGTCGTGTCCCCGGTTGTGGACATCTTGAGTATCTAGTCCTTCGAGTATCATAAGTATCTCATCACTATTAAATAATACTGTTGGTTTGCTAATTACTTTAATTTGGATTGAGTTGGAGGAACCTTCTCAATGATGTTTCAACTACCATGATAGTTAAATAAAATATATTCCTTTGTTGTAGGAAAAATTGGCTTTTCGCAAAAACTATAACCATAGAGCTTTCCACCAGCCAAATATGCATGTAGTGATAGCATTATTCTGTTCTTGCTCTACTGTGTTAATTTGCCAGCATATTCCATGTGCTGACCCGTTTTCGGGCTACAACGTATTATGTTGCAGACTTCTCAGACGAGGAGTAAGGTTCGTTAGGTCGTTGCCGTGCAGCTCAGCTATCCCGTTGGAGTTGATGGACTCACTTTATCTTCCAAGCCTTCCGCTGTTATCGTATTAGATGGCCTTAAGCCATACTTATTGTAATAAGTTCTCTTTTGAGACATTCGATGTAATAAGTGTGTGATTGCTACTCTGTTATAAATCCTCGAGTACTGTGTGTGTCAGCATTACCGATCCAGGGATGACACTAAAGCACAGAGACTTGACCGTTTGAGGTCGGGTCGCTACGCACCACTAGAGGAAAGACAACATACATCTCATTAAAATATCGAACGAATACCAAATTCACATGACTACTTATAGCAAGACTTCTCCCATGTCCTCAGGAACAAACATAACTACTCACAAATCATATTCATGTTCATAATCAGAGGGGTATTAATACGCATAAAGGATCTGAACATATGATCTTCCACCAAATAAACCAACTAGCATCAACTACAAGGAGTAATCAACACTACTAGCAACCCACAGGTACCAATCTGAGGTTTTGGAACAAAGATTGGATACAAGAGATGAACTAGGGTTTGAGAGGAGATGGTGCGGATGACGATGTTTATGGAGATTGACCCCCTCCCGATGAGAGGATCAATGGAGATGACGATGGTGATGATTTCCCCCTCCCGGAGGTATGCTTCCCCGGCAGAACAGCTCCACTGGAGCCCTAGATTGGTTTTGCCAAGGTTCCGCCTCGTGGCGGCGGTGTTTTGCCAAGGTCTCTAATATTTGCACCTTTTCCATCCCAGAATTCCAGCTGCCGGCATTCTCCCTCTTCGTGTAAACCTTGTAAAATAAGAGAGAATAGGCATAAGTATTGTGACATAATGTGTAATAACAGCCCATAATGCAATAAATATCGATATAAAAGCATGATGCAAAATGGACGTATCAGGACCCAGCTTAGAGCTTGGTGGAGTCTCAATTCAAAGGAGGAGATATGCCATTTTTCCTTATGCCCAACTTCCAAGTCATCCCAAGGATTGGAATCGGACCTGGTTCTATTGTCAAGACACTTCTCCTGCTCACGAGAACCCCTTGCCAGGTTTTCATGACCACCGGCTCAGCCCGAGGCACCCTCTCCCAGAACGGCTTACCACTACTAAACGAGCCAAATTTATACCTACATTTTCAAAGGTTAGAGCACTGCTGGGAAACAGGTTGACTGGTGTTGACTTGGTCCGTTGCTGGGTAGCCTGGAGGATTATAACTTAATGTGTACCTACACGGGCAATGTCAAGGATCCGCTGCGCCACTGCTAGACACGTTTAACTGATAGCGCGATCAATGAGATGACCAAAACCCTTCTCAACGAAAGCTTGGAGAGCTGCAACAAAGTGGGGTTGAATCCCTTCTGCACACTCAACCCTCCACCGGATGTAAGTCTCTCTTGTCCATTTATTTCACTTTATTGTTTGTATGCTCTACAAATCTCCAACCTTCTTGTAATTTGTGCAGGCTGGATCCGCCTTTTGGAAAAAGAAGTATGACGAGAAAGCAACCAAGAAATACAAGGCTAAGACTAAAGCCCTGAAGAAGAATAAGAAGAAATAAACCACCTCTAATATGCTGAACTTGGATGAGGATGATGAGTTGGAGGTAGACCTTGATTCTCTTGGTTCTTTTTTCAATTATCTTATTGACACTGATTGTTATCAGGATGACGCGGAAACTAGCCAAGCAGGTGACGAAGAGGTAACTATTATTTCCTCCGACTCAGAGCCTTTGCCAAGATAGAAAATTCGACAAGTGCCCCGAAAAGTAAGGTTTATTTACCCTTTAGCTTACTTGGATCCCAACTTTATTTTGAAGCAACAACATCATGAGAACCGGCGCAGAACTCAGACTAGCGTAGGTGGAGATCTTTCCTCTGGGTTACCCAAAACACCAGCCCCACGCAAACGCCGGAACGAGGTGCCTCAGTATTCCAAATCTTTTTATCCCAAGGCGGGTCTTATTCGCCAACCACTTAATCCTCCCGACTCAAATTATCAAGGGACTTCTCACTCTTCTTCTTGCGATTCATCTTAGACCCAGCTTCCGGTTTTCAACAGTGCCCCTGGGTAAAGACTTTATCTTTGTTTTTTCAAATCTCTACATATATACTGACCTTGTCTCTTTTTTGCAGCAGGATGGCAAAGCCTAGCAAGAAGGAAAAAAAATTAATAACCCATCAAAGATCCAAAAATCTATGAGGCGGAGAAGAAAGCGCCGGTATCTGAGGCTTCTGTGCAACACCCGGAGGAGCTTGCCGATGACCCGCCACCACTGAATCCAATTTTCGACCCTTTGGGTGCTAAACCGCCAAACCCAATAATGCCTTCAGAACCAAGTACTGAAGATGTTCTGATCACCGATACTGGCTTCCAATAACCAGGGAATGCCACTATCTTGGCGAAAATTCTACCAAAGAAGAATTGATTAAGAAACGCAAAGTCAAGTTTAACATAGTCAAGTATTCTCATTTAAACATCAGTGAAGTACTCTCCGTCTACCTCAGCCAAGTGCAAATTAGCCATGATCTTGAGATTGATATGGTCAAACAAATGCATCAGAAATATGAGGTATAAACTTTTGATTCGCCTTCTTAAGATATACTCCTTCAGCCCCCAAGTCTACTAAATATGATAGAATTAAATATGTTGTAGACTTCTAGATAGCCTTATATGTATATATATCAAAAGTCTACAACACATCTAGTAGCTCCCAAGGGCCGGCTTAAACTATCAAGTTAAGATGGGGCTTCAGATAGTAGTGATTAACTTTGCACCTGTAGCCCCCAAGGGCCGGTTTAATCAACATGGATAAGCCAGGGATTTTCACCGTTACTGTGAATAAAATCTCACCATATAACCCTCACAGGCCTGGTTTTTATTGAAAAAAGATGAACCGGATTTGTCTGTTGCTGCTTCATAAAGAAACTTTCTGAACCCATTAGCCCTCAAGTGCCAAGTGCTATTGCTTGCAAAGGGCTTGGGACTTTTTCTGAATTTATATAGTTAACAATTATTGAACCTTTTACTTACAAGAAGCCTCAGCTCAATATCAATCTCAATTTGCGGAATTAAAAAACCGACTTGAACTACAAGAAGCTGAGACCCGGAAAGCTAACTCCAAGTTCAAATTTAGCTTGGATGAAGCAAAAAAGCTTAAAACTGGGTTTAATGCCAAGAAAACTGCCTGGGCTGAAGAAAAGATTGCCCTGGTATAGAGAGCCAAAAATGCTTCAGCCTCTTTGCAAGAAGTCACCACAGAACTTACCGTCTTAAAATGACATATCGCACAGATGACCTCTGCTATTTTTGGTAAGACTTAACTATGGTAATTAATTTCCCCACTGCACTTTGTAAGCCGCCTGGTGACTTAATCATATACGTTATGCAGGCCCAGGAGTAGCAATCTTGGTCAAGAGGTGCTGATAAAACTCAAGGCGGTTTACACGCTAGTAGAGCAATTATATACCGGTGCCCAGCGCACAATAGCCACCATCTCCCCAACCAATCAAGCACCATCCCTTCTCAGTGATATCCTAAGAAAACTTTCTGTCCTGCCTGCCAGGATTGAAGAAATCAAGCAGTTAGCCACCAGAGCCGGTGCCATTACCGCTTTAAGCCGGGCGAAGGCATGGCATGCAGAATTAGACCCGGCGGAGCTAGCTAGTGGCTGCCCCAGCTTCAAAGAGGACGGGTCTCCCTTTGATAAGAAGGGTTTTGCTTCTTGTGTGAAAGAGATGTGTCTGTTGGTGAGCCTTATTGCTAAAGAAACAGATCTGTCAAGATATCACGCGGCTTATACAGCGGGCAATCAGAAAATGCCAACGCCGGCTTACAAAATTATGGATCTCATCCCTCCAATCCGTAAGCATACTTTCGCCCCTGAAATCGATCCGTGTGAGCTTATCGATGTCGAAGCTGAATTTCAAGCCTTGACTGGCATCAATTGGTCATCACCTAACTTCCAGACGATGGTGGAAGAAGAAGAACCGGCGCGGGATGACCCAGAAGCCTCGAGCCGCCAAGACCAGAAAAATTGATCCGTTGGATAGTTCATAATCTGCGTCATCAGATGTTGCCTCAGAAAATACTTAATCATTTGGGCTCATAGAGCCATGTAGTAGACTAGTAAAACAATGATCTGCCGTGCCATCGTGCACGTTTTATCCTGTGGAAAATTGATGGTACTTATTCTTTTTCCTTGAAAGATTATGGAAAGTAGATCATGTTATCCCATAATGCATCTGCACATATTGAAGAAAAAACGCACTGGCGGTTTTCGACAGGGCAAGTCATAACATCCATCATCATATGTCTTGGTGACTTAAAGTCGCTAAACAGGGTGGTTTGAAAAAACCAAATACTTATTCAAATATGATATCATACCTGTAGACCAATAACATATCAATGCTGTAAATATGTAAGTCTGCAAGCCGGGAGCTTGACAGGTCCAGAAGAGTGCAGCTCTATTCTGTTTTGAAAAAAATTAATTTTTTATCCCATAAGCTGGCTCTCACGTGACATAAATCCATTGCTTTAACCTTAACCAGTTCAGGGTCTTATTGAAAAGAGTAACTGGCAAGAGTACAAACGGGCCACATAGTGGAGAGGCTGCGACAACAGGTGAGTTTATCCTAGCTCTCTTTAAGCCGGCTCTCATGTGACGAAGGCCGCCGTTTTAACCTTGACAAGTTCAGGGTCTTATTGAAAGAATAACTATCAAGAGTTCGACGAGTCACTTAGCGGAGTAGCATTAAGCAAATAGGCAGGTTTAACTCAAAGTTCGGCTTGGAAACCGGATCACATGGGTGTGGACATCTATGCTCGGGGAGTAGGAAGCCTGAGGGAGTCCTGGATTAGGGGGTTTCCGGACAGCCGGACTATATCCTTTGGCCGGACTGTTGGACTATGAAGATACGAGATTCAAGACTTCGTCCCGTGTCCAGATGGGACTCTACTTGGCGTGGAAGGCAAGCTAGGCAATACATATATGTATATCTCCTCCTTTGTAACCGACCTTGTGTAACCCTAGCCCCCTCCGGCGTCTATATAAAATGGATGGCTTAGTCCGTAGGACAACATTCAATCATACCATAGGCTAGCTTCTAGGGTTTAGCCTCTTTGATCGTGTGGTAGATCAACTCTTGTAATACTCATATCATCAAGAACAATAAAGCAGGACGTAGGGTATTACCTCCATCAAGAGGGCCCGAACCTGGGTAAACACCGTGTCCCCTGCCTCCTGTTACCATCCGCCTTAGACGCATAGTTCGGGACCCCCTACCCGAGATCCGCCGGTTTTGACACCGACATTGCTGCTTTCATTGAGAGTTCCACTGTGTCGTCACAATAAGGCTTGATGGCTCCTTCGATCATCGCTAGCGATGCGGTCCAGGGTGAGGCTTTCCTCCCTGGACAGATCTTTGTATTCGGCGGCTTCGCACTGCGGGCCAATTCGCTTGGCCTCTGGAGCAGATCGAAAGCTACGCCTCTGGCCATCAGGTCAGATTTGGAAACTTGCACTACACGGCCGACATCCGCGGAGACTTGATCTTCGATGGATTCGAGCCCATGCCAGATGCGCCGCACAGTCGCGACGAGCAAGACTTAAATCTGCCGTCGGACAGTGTTCGGGAGATAGCATCTGCAGCTACTCCGGTCGTTAATCCGGAGCAAATCGCTCCATTCGAGAGCGGAGGGATAGACCCTGCCATGGAGGCCACACTCTCAGTAGTGCTAGAGCCAAATAGTGACTTTGCCCCTTTTGAGAGCCGCGTCGCCGAACCACTGGGTTTATCCCCGGCCACGGACTCCGAGCCGCCTACATCCATGCCTGTCGAATCCGACGGGGCACCGATCCTGGAGTTCACCTCCGTGGATATCTTTCAGCACGCACCTTTCGGAGATGTGCTAAATTCATCAAGGTCTCTCTCCCTGTCAGGAGAACCTTGGTCGAACTATCTCCGACTAGAATGGGATGTGGACGATGAAGAAATTCGCTGCCCACCCACCACCCACTTAGTAGCCACTGTCGACGACTTAACCGACATGCTCGACTTCGACCCCGAAGACATTGATGGTATGGACGACGATGCAGGAGACGAACCGGAACCACCGCCCACAGGGGCTGGACCGCTACTTCATCACATGACGTATACATGGTGGATGCGCCCAGAGAGGGCAATGGCAAAGAGACAACGGAGGATGCACCCTCCAAGCGACCCAAGCACCAACGTTAGCGGCGCCGCTCTAAGTCCCGCCATAGCAAAAACAGCTATAACAGCGCAAGGGGAAATAATAGTCCACGCGACTCCAGAAGAAACGACAACTGCACCA
Organism: Triticum urartu; assembly: GCF_003073215.2. Classification (NCBI taxonomy): domain Eukaryota; kingdom Viridiplantae; phylum Streptophyta; class Magnoliopsida; order Poales; family Poaceae; genus Triticum; species Triticum urartu. The sequence continues at coordinate 229,077,030 of NC_053027.1, read as the reverse complement.
CCCCGGTGGCAGAACACGATCAAGATGCAAACTGCAAACATAGGACGGATTCGACGTCCGAACACGATGACGCCAAAGATAAGCCTCATCAATCCCCGTCTAGGGAAGAAAATAGTCCGGACGAAGATGCACGCACCATCCCGGAAACACACTTGGAGCAAGAGAACCTCCGCAGAAGGCTTATTGCCACAGCGAGGAGCCTGAAGAAACAGAAGCAAAGGCTCAAGGTCGCACAAGATACGCTCAATAGTAAGTGGAACAAAGTAACAAAGTATGGTGGAAGTTACCATAAAAATAGCTATCCAAAGTGCAAGCTATTACCAGAATTCGACGATGAGGCCTTAGAGCCCATACAGCCGAAAAGTGATACGGCCAACCGACCGGATCCACCTCCCTATGAACGCGATAGAGTGGCTCACAAAGTCGCGCATAAGTCAACACACGATATACGTGAGAACTTGCGTCAAAAATCCGGCGCGACCAGATCTATCTGTGGATCTAGGAAGCGCGCTATGGTACACAACCAACGCCGAATACTACAACCGTCCGAACACCAAGGCGCATCCCAATACAGGGGTGCCGCACACCCCTTATGTTTGACTGATGAGGTGCTGGATCATGAATTCCCGGAGGGATTCAAACCGGTGAACATAGAGGCGTACGACGGAACCACAAACCCTGGAGTCAGGATAGAGGACTTCATCCTCCATATTCATATGGCTCGTGGAGACGATCTCCATGCCATTAAATACTTGCCCCTCAAGCTTAAAGGGCCAGCTCGGCACTGGCTGAAAAGCCTCCCCGAAAACTCAATTGGAAGTTGGGAGGAGCTCGAGGACGTTTTTCGGGCCAATTTTCAAGGGACTTATGTCCAACCTCCGGATGCAGACGATTTAAGTCATATAATCCAACAGTCCGGAGAGTCCGCCCGAAAGCTTTGGAACAGGTTCCTCACCAAGAAGAACCAAATCATCGACTGTCCGGACGCCGAAGCCTTAGCAGCTTTTAAATACAGCATCCGAGACGAATGGCTAGCCAGACACCTCGGTCAAGAAAAACTGAGAACAATGGCAGCCCTAACAAGCCTCATGACCCGCTTTTGCGCGGGCGAGGACAACTAGTTGGCCCGTAGCAGCACTAGCGACCCAAGCACATCCGAAGTCAGGGATGGCAATGGTAAACCACAACGCAACAAAAACAAGCGTCAAAATAAAGAAGGTAGCCAAGATAACACGGCGGTAAACGCCGGATTTAGGGGCTCCCGACCAGGTCAGCGGAAAAAGTCTTTCAAAGGCAGCAGAGAAGGACAATCTGGCCTAAACAAAATTCTTGACAAACTCTATTAGATTCACGGCACCCCAGACAAACCTGCAAATCATACCCACCGAGAATGATGGGTCTTCAAGCAGGGTGGTAAGCTAAACGCCGAACACAAAGGGGAAGAGACACCAAGCAAAGATGAGGATGAACCTCGCCAGCAAAACGCCGAAGGACAGAAAAAGTTCCCACCAGAGGTTAAAACAGTAAACGTGATCCATGTGACAAAGAGGAGAAGCAATCATGCACTCCGATGCACGCACGCCATAGAGCCCGTCACCCCTACGTTCAACCCCTAGTTAGCCTGCCCGATCACTTTTGATCATAGGGATCACGATACAAATATCCGGTGCGAAGGAGTGACGGCCTTGGTGTTTGACCCAATCATAAATGGGCACCATTTCACACGAGTCCTCATGGATGGCGACAGTGATCTAAATCTGATATATCAGGACACAATCTGCAAAATGGGGATAGACCCGACATAAATAAGCCACAGTAATACTACCTTCAAGGGAGTAATAGCAGGCCAAAAGGCCCGCTGTATGGGTTCTCTACTACTAGAGGTGGTATTTGGTTCTCCCGATAACTTCCGAAGCGAAACATTAACTTTTCACATCGCTCCATTCTGAAGTGATTATCAAGCATTACTCGGAAGGGCGGCTTTCGCTCGTTTTAACGCAATACCGCATTATGCTTTTCTCAAGCTCAAGATGCCCGGTCCACGTGGCATCATCACAATCAGCGGAAATACCGAACATTTTTTACGCACATAAGAGGACGCGGCGGCTCTAACAGCAGCAAACTAGACGGCCTCACCAACCAGAAAAAATGGCAGGTCGTCAAGACCACGGACACGGTTAGACGAATCCGATGTTCCATCAGATATGCATGAGATTGGTTTTCGAACCCTCATAAACTATACCAGGGGCCTCCCGCGTGTAATCAGGGCCAGCCCAGCTCAACTAGGCTTATCTTGAATTTTTTATAGTTCATTGACCATAACCAATTCTTCTTTTTGGCACGACAACTTTCACTTAAGTTCTTTCCTTTTGCATATGACAATCATGCTACACCCGTCCAGGACACGGCACAATGGAGAGACAGGCGCAGACATGCAGCAGGGACCCGCCCAAAGGTTTCTTTTTAGATTAAGACCATGCATAAACCCTTTTTTACTGTCTCTTGTTGCTCACATCCTCCGGATACTCCACACAACTGAGAAGGATGCCGGCGTTATTGGCATGTGGCCACGCCAGGATTTTGCACGTACCTGGACACATGGGGTTTCTTATTAATGGCATTGTTTAGCCCGGTATATGTTATAAAGACTAAACACCTTAGGGAGTGTTCGGCGTCGCGAGTTTGGCCCTATATGTATCAGCTCCGAATCATGCCTTTGGTCAAATGTTGGGTTTGCCCGGCTCCCACGTTTTGGTACCTTACGTTCCGTTATATCGGCTAAGGTAGCACTGGGAGAACTACTGCGATTGTGCCCTGGTTCATCCGGATGAGCACCTCAGTAGAGAAAGCCGAAAACTGACTGTCATGATATAGCGAGAGACTGGTCAACCACTCGATGACTCATCGGAATCTTCAGGATTCCTCCGCATTAACGAAGGGCCGTTTCCCGGTCATGTACATACGCGCCCCGTATTTGGACGAACGCAGAAGTACCAGGGGCTATATAGTAGCCCCATTGTCAAACTCCTATGGCTAAGTGAAAGTGTTAAAGCAATATAGTCCGATTGCCTTGTTCGCTACGCTATCACCTCCTTAACGGACCAAGACATTGGATCAAGTGTGGATATGCACCTTTTGCAAACACCCCCGCATTATATGCATGGGGGCAGAAGCCGACGACTGCAAACTTTAAGGTTATACACATATATACATAAACGGCCGCACAGGAGGCACCATAGTACTTTCGGGCAAAAGTATGAATACAGCCTTGATAATTCAATAAAACATTGTTTTTACAATGGGAATACATGTCACTTGAACATAACATTCTTCGAGCACTGAGCCTCTATCGAACGAGCGCCTTCAAGAACTTTTTCAAAGTAGTGCTCGGCAGCCACTCGGCCTACGGCCAAACCCTGTGTCGCAACAGTGGTGGCCTCCATCTCCGCCCAGTATGTCTTGACACGGGCAAAGGCCATCCGCGCACCCTCTATGCACGCCGATCTCTTTATAGCATCGATGTGTGGCACAACACCAAGGAATTGTTGCACTAAGCTAAAGTAGCTATTCGGCCTTGGCCCTCCCGGCCACAGGTGATCCACAACGGACCTCATGGCAAGTCCGGACAACCTATGGAGCTCGGCCCACTCGGCCAATCGCTCATTCAACAGGAGCGGACGGACTGGAGCGTGGAACTGTGACCAGAACAGCTTTTCCACTTCGGGGCCTTTCTGATCCTTGAAGTACTCGGTCGCGTCAGCAGCACTTGCAGCCAAATCCATGTACGCATCCGCAGAACTCCATAGCCGGTCCAGAGGAGCAGACTTCGGATCTCCGAACTTAGTCCGCAACAAGAAGGGCTTCCCAGACACGATATTGGCAGCTTGATTCAGCTCCTCCTTCATCGCTCTAATTTTGGAGCGGGCTTCCTTGGCAGCCACCCGGGCATTCTCCAGGTCCGTTGCCTTCGCCCGGTTTTCTTCTTGATGAAGCTGGTAACGGTCAGCGGCATCTTTTAACTCTACAGCCATCTTGGCCATTTTTTCCTTGCTCTCGCAATGCGCGGCCTGTTCGTCCCTTAACTCTTCAACCGCCTTTAGAGCAGCCGCATTGCTACTCCTTGCTTGCTCCTTGGCTCAGGCAAGCTCCGCCCGAAGGGTCTCCACGGTGCCTCGTCAAGCCGCTTGTTGACAAGCATGATATCGGCATCTGCCGCATCCAGTTGCCACTTTAGCTCGGCAAACCCATCAGTCCGGCTAGCCACCGGAGCTTCAGCCACCTGCACATAAAGGAGGTCTGGTTATTACCTGGGACTATGATTCTCTGTTTGCGGCTGTTTTCGACGACAACCAGAGTCTCAGGGGCTACTATCTGCATAGGGCATACCTAACGTATGTGGTACTGTTAAAAAATACATTATTTCATGTACCTCAAAGCCTTTCAGCAAACTCATAAAGGCTTCATGCAAACCGCTTTCAGCGGATAAAATCCTTTCAATTACTGTACCCATTAGTGTATGATGCGCTTCCGAGACGGCAGCTTGCCCCATAAGATCTTTCAGCGCGTCCGGCCGCACACTATATGGACCCTTGTTGTCGCTCTCCTAAGGAGCCGGATACTGGGGATTCCGGGCAGCCAAAGGGTTATCCTCTGGCCCTAGTGGATCCGGAGATACCCTTCGCGATGACACTTCAAGGTCGCCCGCTTCTTGAGCCGGGGTGTCCGGGGGAGGCGTTTCGCTCTCCATCGTCTCCGGGAGAAGATCCCCCAAAGATGAACTCTGTCGAGAAGGGCTACGATCCGGACTACAATTTATAAGCATCAGTTATTGTCTTCGGAAGTAAGGTAGGATGTTTTCACTATTAAGTACTTTTTGACTACTTACAACTCGGTAGAGGGATGATCCCCACGCGGACATTGTGCGGCAAGAATACCTTCCGAGGCGGGACCCTCTGATGAAGATTTCTTCTCCAGTTTGGAAACCTTGGTTTCCGGATCTTCAGAGGTAGTCCTCTTGCTTCCCCGGGGAGAGAGAATGTTAGATTCTTCCCTTTGATTGTCCTCCCTCGTGGAGGTGCTCATTCCCCCCGCTGGAATAAGTAGCGAGTGAGGCCCGCTTTCTCCCTCTTTATCCCCCCCATCATCTTCCTTTGAGGAAACTGGATAAGGCGCCGGCTCGAGCATCTTGTCCAGTACCAGATTGTCCAAGCCCTCAGGAAGGGGGGCCGAACACCTAATCATCATCGCCTTTTTTATCCAGTCTTGGTCAAAAGGCAGCTCTTTAGAATGATGCCATGATAAACAAAATGACATCAGGTTTGGCATGGGATTACTTACTTGGGCAGCGGGGCGGTTGCAGCTCAGGCCCACATCCTCGATGGTGTCCGGACACTCTATTTGAGGTTCGAAGAATGATTTGTACATCTCTTCATGTGTAATGCCGAGGAAATGTTGAATAGCACGCGGTCCTTCCAGGTTGAATTCCCACATGCAGAGGGGCCGGCGTTTGCAAGGTTGTACTCGACGAACCAGCATAACTTGCATTACCATAACCAGACTGAAATGTCCCTCGAAGAGATCTCGGATACGGCTCTGCAGTATTGGCATGTCCTTGGCTGGACCCCAGCTCAGCCCCCTGCTGATCCATGACATCAGTTGTGGTGGGGGGCCCGAGCGAAAGGTAGGGGCAGCTACCCACTTGGCACTTCGGGGAGCTATGACGTAAAACCACTCCCGCTGCCACAATCTGGACACCTCCGGGAAGGAACCCTCTGGCCATGGAGCATCAGCGATTTTGCTTATTAAAGCACCTCCGCACGCTGCGTGCTTCCCCTCGAACATATTCGGCTCCACATTGAAGGTCTTGAGCCACAGGCCGAAGTGAGGGGTAATGCGGAGGAAGGCCTCACATACGACAATAAATGACGAGATGTGAAGAAGGAAATCCAGGGCCAGATCGTGAAAATCTAGCCCATAATAGAACATGAGACCCCTAATAAAGGGATCCGGAGCGAGGCCTTGTCGGGTGGTAGGTGCGACATATGCCAACTGATGGCTTATCATTGTGGGAGCCAGTAAGATGTCGCCGGTGCCTGGAAATGGAATAAGGCGAAGACATGCACGCCGGCGGATCTTACCCAGCTTCGGGGCTCTCCGTGGAGATAACACCCCTACTGCTGCTCTGCGGGGTCTCCGCATGATCACTAGATGGACAAGTAGCTACACAATGCTCCTTGAGCTGTTCGGTGGGAGGAGGAAGAAGGGCACGGCTAGCCTGCTTCTTCTCCTTGTGTGGTGTCTACGACTAGCAGGGGGTCGAACCCTTTGCATGGGTGCCCCGGGGGGGTTTATATAGGCCTACCCCCCGGGGGTACAATGGTAATCCGACTGGGCGCGACGCCCAGCCGTTTGTGACTGCGCTCGCCGGCTTCTGCACCGGCTGCTGGGGCCCGCCGACTGGTGGGTCCCGCCGGCTGTCGGCCCCTTGGTCGATAGGCAGGCCCCACTGTCCAGGACCTGGTCGGCGGCTGGTTACTGTTGCTCTATCTTGGTGACGTGGGTTTCATCGTGGTAGGCGCGGCTACAGTGCCGCCGCCCGTCAGGCGACCATTGTAGCCTCACCGCATCTTGTCTCTTTAATGGGGCGTCTCCTTCGAGGGAGGTGGCAAGCCGGCTGTGGGGAGCCGGTTCTGTCTTGGGCCGACTGGGGGGAGGCGTGAGCGCCTTCGGGTGTCTCTCTGCCTGAAGGGGCCCACCGTCTGTGGGCCGCGCTGGCGGCCCGTCGTGGGTGACACCTGGGTCAACATGGCAACAGTGCCGCGCCGGACAGGTCATGCCCACTCCGTACGGTGCACTGTGCCAGGCGTGCTCCGGGGGTGGCAGGCTCCACTGTAGCCACGCCCCGTCACATCGCCGCTAGGTGGATGCAAACTTTGAGGGTACGGCCTTGACCGCTTTATGGGAGCCGGCCTCATGGAGTCGGCCTTCTCGCGGCCGGCTTCCCGAAGTCGGCCCTCCCGTGGCTTTCTTCATGAGGGCTAAAGTTGGGCCGCCTTCCGAAAGCCGGCCTGGATGACAGCCAGCAAGGGGAAGGCGGCACCATGTCTTGAGTTCTTGAGAGCCGGTCGGGCTCGTAATTTTTTCAGAAGGGCCAGGGAAGCCGGCTAGGCTACCCATGGCTATTTACTCTGACAGTAGTCCCCGAAGCTGATCGAGCTTCGAGGCGGACAAAGGGACGAGAAGCTTGGTCAGCTTCCTATCCTGAAGAGCCGGCTTCGCTAGTGTACGCCGATTTCGGGGAGCCCCGCGTCTTGCAGGCGGGAAAGGGGTCGACCTGCGTGCTGACCGCGGGCCCTCCCACGGCCACGTGGCAGCGAGATCCTACCAGCGCTCGCGCGTGACGGGACGCCGCCATAGGCCCGGGCCCGCCACTCCTAGGCCTCGGCCCGAGCGCTGATCTTTTGAGGCCCAGGTGGACCGCTCGCCTTCCCGTGGCGATTTTATTTCGCCATTAGGGCGCAATAAGCGCGGGACGTGGGGGAGTGGGCACGATCGATCCCCACGCTTCCCCACGCCGCACCTCCTCGGCTCCGCCACGCGAGCCTATAAGTAGGGGGAGGAGGGAGAGAGACAGAGGTTCGCACGCTCTCTCTCGCTCCGCCCCCCCTCGTCCTCCTCTCTTCCTTCCGTTGCCGCCGCAGCCTCCCATCTCAGCGCCGTCGTGCCGCCACATCGTCTTTCTCCCATGGCACTGTCGAGCTCGTGGAACGGCTCCAACGTCCATGAGGACCACGTTGAGTTCCTCCGGCAGACTTGGCGCCTGCCCGACGCCAACCTCGTGCGGGTCCGCCTGGCGCCGGAGACGGAGATTTCGCCGGCACCGGAGGAGGGCGAGTGGGTCGTCTTCCGCTCGCACTTCCTACGCGGCTTCGGCCTTCCGGCGAGCGGATTTCTGTGCTCCTTCCTCGAGTTCTACAACCTTCAACCGCATCACCTCACGCCCAATGCGGTGATGCTACTGTCGGCCTTCGTCTCCCTCTGCGAAGGTTTCTTGGGGCTGCTCCCCACGCTGGAGCTCTGGGGGGAGTTCTTCCAGAGCAAACTCGGCACCGTCGTCGCAGGCGTGCCTGCCCCCTGCGGGGCCTTCATCGCCATGAGGAGGGCGGGCGAGAACAACCCGTTCCCGCCAATCCCCCTGATCCAGTCGGTGAAGATCTGGCAGAAGTCATACTTCTACGTGAAGAACGTCACCGAGCAAGGAGACCACGTCAACTTGCTGGCTTACGTAGCCGGCCCGCCGGCTGGGAGGCAGCCCTCATGGAGTTTCCGGTCCCGGTCACTGTCTCAGGCCGGGAACGCCGCCGTCTCCCGGCTTCGGGTGATGATCCAGTCAGAAAACCTGAGCGGGGCCGACTTGGTGGCCGCCTTTGTGGAGCGCCGGATATGTCCTCTCCAACGCCGGCCCCACATGATGTGCCAGATGAGCGGCCGCTTTGACCCAAGCCGGCTGAGCACCAGGGAGATGCCTCATCCGGAGGTATCGTATATGGTAAATTACATCTCCAATTGCAAGCTCGCCGAAGACTGGCGATACGGCAAGGCGCCGTATTCTCGCGCCAACCCTCCGCCTGTGGTAAGCCTTCCTCTCTTTCTTCTTTTCGTTGGTAGCCGGCTTTATGATGGCCGGCTTCTGATCAGTCGGTTCTTCTTAGCAGAACCCCCTTCTCCCGCCGACGACCGGAGCAGCGGGGATAGAACGCCAGTATGCCCCCGACCGCACGGCGGACGACGTCGACGACCCGGATTTGGGGGCGGCCGCCATGGAAGACGCCGTCGTGGGGGACGACGCCGAGCCTGGGGGCTCAGAGCTTACCGCCAGCTTCGAGGACTGGCGGGATGATGCTGAAGCCGAAGTCGCGCCGCGTCGCCAGCCGGCGACCGACCATCAGGGCGCGGGCTCGTCCATCGCGCCGGCTGCCGGCGGCAGCGCACAGAAGCACCGGGCCGCTTCAGGCCTCTTCGGCAGTCGGCCGAAGAAGTCCAAAGCCTCCACCGCGGCGACCAAGCGAGATGAGGCGGCTGCGAAAGCGGCCCGCTTCCGCAAGGCGGTGAAGCAGCCTCAGGCGGTCTCAGCGTAAGTCGTCAATTGCCCTGTCGCATGCTTTTCATCGTTCTCTCTTGTTCGAAAATTCTTCTTGACCCTATCCCGCTTGCTGGACAGGGCGCCGCTTTCCCTTGAGCGGGGTCCGGGCGGCTCCGTAGTGGGGCTGGCTGGAGGGTCTTCGAGCTCCCGCCGCGTGGACCCCCGCGCCGACCTAAGGGAGGCCACAGAGCGGAACGCCCGTGAGGCACGGGAGGAGCGCGAGGCGGCGGAAAGAGCGGCCGTCCAGGCGGCGAAGGAGCAGGCCGACGCGGCAGCCAAGGCCCAGGCGGAGGCGGCGACCGCGGAGACGGAGGCGGAGGGCTCGCGCAACCAGCCTCCGCTGCTCGCCATTCCCCTCCGTGCCGTGGCCCCTGACACCCCATTGCCCTTGGCGGAGGATATCGTCCAAGACCCGCCGCTGATGGAGAGGGGGGAGGACCCTGTGGCCTTCGCGAGGAGAGCGCCGCCAGCAGCGCCAACCAGAGCGGGCCAAGGCGGCCAATCGTCAGCGGCGCCAGAGGAGCCGGCCGGGGGTGAGCCGGAGGATAGAGCCGGCCTCGAGGTGCAGCCGGTGACGCGCCGGCGCGCAGGGGGAGGCGCCGCTCTGCCGGAGTCGCGCCGAGTCGTGGGCGCCGGTCAGTCGGCGGAGGCTCTGGAGACGGCCAGCACCGCCACGTCCGAGTGGAATCCCAGCGGGGGGACTGGCGAGCTGAATGTGGCGGCTCAAGAGGTCCGGAGCCGGCTTCAAGCTCAGGCCGCCCTGCTGCAGCAGTACACTCAGGAGTTCCTGTCGATGCGGGCCGCCATCCGGGTGAGTCTTCCATTCTTGGCCGCTTTGATCTCTTGATTTCTTCCATGGGGGCGCGTCAGCGCACCCACTGGGTGTAGTCCCCGAGATTCGGGCCGACTGCTGCGCAGTCGGGTCGGATCTTTCTTGACGGCTACCTTATTTTTGCTTCTTGTCTGAACTCCCACGAATATCATAACTCCCGTGCTGCCGCCTTCAACTCCCAGGCTCGGGAGTTGAGCCGGAGGACCGACGACCTGGCCGACAGCCGAAGTAAGTACTCGATCTTGTCTGTCTCCTGTGGGGGCGCGTCAGCGCACGCACTGGGTATAGTCCCCAAGATTCGGGCCGACTGCTGAGCAGTCGGGTCGGATCTTTCTCGACGACTTTTTCCTTATTGGTTTTTCTTTTTCTTTTTCTTCAGGGGCCAACGCCGACTTGAGGAAGGAGCTCGGCGAAGCGCAGGCCGCCCTTCATACCAAGGATGCCGAGTACGCTGCCTTGGTCCAGGAGCATGATCGCCTGGCCAAGAAGCTGGCTGACCAAGAGAAGAGCCACAAGGCGGCCCTGTAGAAGGCGCAGGATAGAGAGGCCGCCCTGAAGGCAGAGTTTGAGACCGAGGCGGCAAGCTGGGCTGAGACCCGGCGAGCACTGGATGAAGGCTTCGGCCGTATCGAGGACTTGATCGACGGTAAGCCGCCTTCCTCACTCCTCTCCTGCCCCTTGCCGCCTGGGTTTTTGGCTTAACTTGTGCTGCTGCTTATTTTTGTGTGCAGACTACTTCCCCGGCTACTCCGCCTTCGCCGCCCAAAGCATCGAGGCCCATCGCGAGGCACGCCGTCAGGCAGGGGCCAACATCGCGCCGGATGCGAACCGGACGCTTGAGGAGCAGCTCTTGGCTGTCCAGGCGCGGTTGCAGCCGGCTCATCGAATGCTTCGCCGGCTCCAACGTGCCGGGGCGCAAGTGTTGGCCGCCCTCTGGCCCGGCGAGACGATCCCCTGCACCCCAAGCCGGACTGCCGACTGGCTGGAGGTCGCAGTCGGTCGCTTTGAGGCTTGGAAGGCATCGGCGGCCCGCCTCGGAGCCGGGCGGGCGTTGGAGTTCGTTCGGGCTTGGTACCCAGGGCTAAGCCTGGACCAGCTGCGCACTTGGCGGATGGAGGCCGACGCGGAGCTGGAGGAGGTGAGGCCGGCTATCGCCCAGCGGGCTTCGACGATCGCCGAGTGCACCGACATCAGCGTTTTTGCACCCGAAATCGATGATTACGGTGTTGCCCAGCCGGAGGAGTGGTTCGGGCTGAACCCGGCGGTGGGCGAGGACTCGGCAGAGGAGATCGCCTCCAGCGACGAGGGCGAGGATGACGAAGAGGAGGATGGCGAAGACGTCGAGCCGGCTGGTGGAACAACCGGCCGACCTCAGGCCGACCGTGCCTGCAGCAACAAGGCGCGTGGAAGCGCGCCCTCTACGGGAGGCGGTGACCAAGCCGAGGTTCGCCCGCTGGCCGCTCCTTCAGCCGGCACAACCGTCTCCGCCAACCAGCCCGGCTCATCGGTCGCTCCGCCAGCTTGACCTGCCGTCCTTATTTTTCCTGCTTGTTGTCTTTTGAACAATCTTCATTAAGTTTCGCAGTTCCACCCACTGGGGGTGTATCCAAACTATGTTGAATGCTGGCCTCTCGGAGGTCTTTTATGTAAATATTGTTATGTGCATGTTTGGTTTCCATTCGCGTATGCTTTTTATCCTTAGGCTTTTTCCTTTGCCGCCTTCCCTCTTTGGGAGGCAAGTACTCGAGCTTTCTTGGATTGAAGTGAAGTGAATGGAAACCGGCCGGCCGGCTAATCTGGTAGCCAACCGGCGGTGGGAGAAAAACCGGCTTTTGTTATATTGGTCCATTAGTCCCTAGCCGTTTTTCGTGTGGGCGCCCGTTCCTGCCTTTAACTCTTGCCAGCCGGACAGCCGGTTCTTCGAACTGTGACTTTTGGCAAGAGAAGGCTTGGGAGCCGGCACACTACTTGTCTGACTGCGGGTAGGACTTCTAGTATAACTCCAGTCGGCCAGTCCCCGAGCCGACTAGTCGAACCCGGTGCCAGACGGAACAAGTAAATGAAATGACAAGGTCATAAGCATGATACTTTTCATTCATAGATAAGAGATGGCAGTCTACGAGCCCTCCTCGGGGGTCCTATTGTCTCGTACTTAATACAAAAGTTAGCGTGATACATACTGCATTTCAACTGTAAAATCTTCGAAGGAGGTTGGCGTTCCATGGTCGTTCCGACTCCTTGCCGGAGTCGTCTCTCTTGCGTGCTTTCGGCTTCTGTGCGTCGATCAGGTAGTAGGAGTCGTTGCCTAGAGCTCTGCTGATGACGAAGGGGCCTTCCCAAGGGGCCGAGAGCTTGTGCTGGCCGGCTGTTCGCTGGATCAGCCGGAGCACAAGATCGCCCTCTTGGAAAGATCTTGGCCTGACCTTCCGGCTGTGGTAGCGGCGCAAACCCTGCTGGTAGATGGCAGACCGGCTGAGGGCTAACAGCCAGCTTTCTTCCAGCAGGTCGACGCCGTCTTCTCGTGCTTCCTTGGCCTCCGCTTCCGTGTACATGGTTACTTGAGGCGAGTCGAACTCGATGTCATTTGGGATGACCGCCTCGGCACCATACACAAGGAAGAAAGGGGTGAAGCCGGTTGACTTGTTTGGTGTAGTGCGCAGACTCCAGAGGACAGCCGGCAGCTCATCGAGCCAACAGCCGGCTGAACGCTCCAGAGGTACGACCAGTCGGGGCTTGATGCTGGAGAGGATGAGGCCGTTGGCTCACTGAACCTGGCCGTTTGACTGCGGGTGGGCGACGGACGCTAAGTCCAGCCGAATACCTTGGGCTGCGCAGAAACGTGCCAAGGCTCCTTTGGCCAAATTCGTGCCATTGTCGGTGATGATGCTGTGTGGCACGCCGTACCGAGTTGTTATGTCTGTGATGAATGTCACAGCAGTCAGCCCATTCAGCTTCTTGATCGGCTTTGCCTCAATCCACTTGGTGAATTTGTCCACGGCGATGAGCAAATGCGTCATGCCGCCGCGCGCCGTCTTGAATGGGCCCACCATGTCCAGTCCCCAAACGGCGAAGGGCCAAGTGAGGGGAATGGTCTTGAGTGCCGAAGCCGGCATGTGTTGCTTGGAGCTGAAGAGTTGGCACCCTTGCAATTTTTAACTAATTCTTTTGCGTCATCCAAAGCAGTCAGCCAGAAGAAACCATGGCGGAAAGCTTTGGCGACGAGTGATCTTGAAGCCGCATGGTGGCCGCATTCTCCTTGGTGAATGTCTCTGAGGATGCGATGCCCTTCACTTGCTCGACGCACCGTTGGAGGACTCAAGTGACACTGCGTTTGACGAGTTCTCTGTTGACGATTGTGTATGCTCCGGCTCGACGTTGGACTTGTCTTGCCTCTGCTTCGTCAGCCAGCAGATCTTGGTTTACTAGGAAGTTGAGGATGGACTGAGCCCATGACGGAGCCGCGACTTCTCCTGCTGCCAATGTAGCTACTGCCACCAGGGTGGGTGGGCTGGGTGGTGAAATGCTGGAGTCGGCCGCCGGCTGTTGTGCTGGTGCAATCCCTGGGCCGGCTACCGCAGTCCTTGAGCCGGGTGTGGTAGTCCCCGAGCCGGTTCCCGAAGTCCCCGGGCCGGCTACGGAAGTCTCGGGGTCGCCTGCTTGGTTCTTCGAGACGGACCCGGCCGCGTCGGGGTCAGGCGGCACGAAGATGGAGTCGAACTCTGGAGACGGCTTGATAGATGGCTTGAGGAGGCGTTGTAGAGTGACGCCGGTTGGTATTGCTTGCCGAGTAGAGCCTATTCGAGCCAGGGCATCGGCTGGCTCGTTGTTGGCTCGTGGTACGTGGAGGAACTCGCATCCTTCAAAGTATCCGCTGAGTTGTTCGACCAGGAAGCGGTAGCTCGCCATATTTGCGGCCTTGGCTTCCCAGTCACCGGATGATTGCTGGACCACCAGGTCCGAGTCTCCATAACATCGGATCCGGCTAATGCCAAGTTCTTTGGCAAGCCGGAGCCCGTGTATGAGCACCTCGTACTCGGCCACGTTGTTGGAGGCAGCAAAGTGGATCTGTAGCGTGTATCTGAGCTTGTCGCCTTTGGGAGAGGTAAGGACGATGCCGACTCCCAAGCCGGTGCGCATCTTGGACCCATCGAAGTGCATGCGCCAATGGGTGGAGTCGGGAGCCGGCGGCAGGTACTGGGTCTCGGCATAGTCGACGAGGAAGTCGGCCAGTGCTTGGGACTTGATGGCGGTGCGGGGCTGGTAGAAGATTGTGTAAGGGGCCAGCTCGATGGCCCATTTCGCCACCCGGCCGAATGCGTCCCGGCTGCTTATGATCTCGGCCAGTGGGGCGGTGCATACGACCGTGACGGGATGCTCTTGAAAGTAGGGCTTCAGCTTCTTGGCGGTGAAGTACACGTCGTAACACATCTTCTGGTAGTGCGGGTAGTTCTGCTTTGAAGCGGACAGCACCTCGCTCAAATAGTACACCGGCCTCTGGACCGGCTGGGCTCGGCCTTCTTCTGGGCGTTGGACTACGATGACGGTGCTGACCACCCGGCTGGTTGCGGTGATGTAGAGGAGCATGGGCTCTTTCTCAGTCGCCGCCGCCAGGACGGGCGGCGTGGCCAGCATCTTCTTCAGCTCGTGAAAAGCATGGTCGGCCTGGTCATTCCACTCGAAGTGAGTGCTCTTCTTCATGAGGCGGTAGAGGGGGAGAGCTTTCTCTCCGAGCCGGCTGATGAAGCGGTTCAAGGAAGCCAAGCACCCGGTGAACTTTTGAATGTCTCGAACCTTGGTGGGGATCGCCATTCTCTCGATGGCCTTGATCTTCACCGAGTTGCATTCGATGCCGCGTTCGGAGACCAGGAAGCCTAGGAGCTGGCCGGCTGGCACTCCGAACACGCATTTCTCGGGGTTGAGCTTGATTTGGAACCGGCGTAGGTTCTCTAACGTTTCCTTGAGGTCTTCCAGCAAGGTGCCGCGCTTCTCCGTCTTCACCACAATGTCGTCCACGTAGACGTGAGCGTTCCTGCCGAGTTGCTTGAGGAGGCACTTCTGCATGCAACGCTGAAAAGTGGCACCGGCATTTCTCAAGCCGAATGTCATAGTCAGGTAGCAGAAGGCTCCAAATGGGGTGATGAAGGCGGTCTTCAGGCGGTCGTCCGGATCCATCTTTATCTGGTGGTATCCTGAGTAAGCATCCGAGAAGCTCAACAGCTCGCATCCGGCTGTGGTGTCTATCACTTGGTCAATCCTTGGCAGGGCAAAGGGATCTTTGGGGCAGGCCTTGTTGAGGCTTGTGTAGTCTATACACATGCGCCACTTGTTGTTCTTCTTCAGCACGAGGACCGGGTTGGCGAGCCACTCTGCAAAGAAAACTTCCATAATGAAGCCGGCTGCCAGAAGCCGGGCTATCTCCTCCCCTACAATCCTGCGTTTCTCCTCCGATAGTCGGCGAAGGGGTTGTTTGACTGGCTTGGCGTCTTCTCGGACGTGTAGTTTGTGCTTGGCGAATTTCCTCGGAACACCCGGCATGTCCTTGGGGGACCATGCAAAGATGTCCCGATTCTCACGGAGGAAATCGGCGAGCTCGCCTTCCTATTTGCTGTTCAGGTTTGCCCCGATGACGGCAAACCTCTCTGGGTGCTTGGGGTCAAGAGGTATCTTCTTCGTCTCCTTGGCCGGCTGGAAAGATCCTTGAGCATCATGTTCCTTGGGGTCGGGGGACACGGCCGTCTGCTTGCCGGCTATGGCCACGACTCGGTCCAACATCTTCTTTTCTTCGGCAATCACAAGGGACTCGGCCAGCCGGTTGCTGGCTGCTGCGCACTCAGAGGACTTCTTGTAATCGCTGGCTACGGTGATGACGCCTTTGGTGCTTGGTATCTTCATCTTGAGGTATGCATAGTGGGGAACTGCCATGAATTTGGCCAAGGCAGGTCGGCCAAGCAATGCATGGTAAGGGCTCTCCAGGTCCACCACTTCAAACCAGATCGCTTCCCGACGGAAATGCTCCTTGTCCCCAAAAAGTACATCAATCTTGATCTTGCCAATGGGGGCGCAGGACAGGCCGGGTACGATACCATGAAACACTGTCCGAGTAGGCATGAGCTGCTTCGTCTTGACATTTAGCTTCTCCAGGGTGTCACGGTACAGGATATTGATGCTGCTCCCGCCGTCTATCAACACACGGGAGAAGCAGGCGGCGCATCTGTCCATTGCAAGGGTGGCTTCCAGGACCAATGCATAAGAACCGAGAGACGGCATCACCTCTGGATGGTCGGCCCGGCTCTAGCTGATGGGCTTTTCTGACCAATGCATGTGTCCGGCGGGGTTGGCAGCGTCCACGCTGACTTCCTGGTGCTCTCGGCGTCTACTGCGCCGGTCTTCGGGCTGGCTTGTAAAGACGATGTAGGTTGCTTGCTCGTCGGGGAATTCGTCGTGCACGGCTCCGACTGCGGGCCGAGCGGCCGGAGGCGGCGGGGCCGGAGGCGGCGGGCCGGCAGGCGGAGGCAGCGTGAGCCCCTCGCCTTTGGAGATTTGGGTGAGCCAATGGCACTTCCGGGTTGTGTGGTTGGACGGCTTCGCGCCACTGTGGAACTTGCAGGGGGCGTCGAGAGTTTGCTCGTAGGAGAAGGCCGGCTGGCAAGCCGGCCTGCCGCCCTTGGGATTCTTGGGCGCCGGTCGCACTTCAGGCGGCACATCTTCAACTGTGGCCACCTGCCGACTGGCAGGAGGCGGCGCGGGGCCCTTGCACTTGTGGTCGTTCGAGTGTGGGCGTCGGCCGGAATCCTCAGCCGGCGTCTTGGGCGCCGGGTTGAGTACTTTCCCGGACGCGTCTACCCGAAGCTCGGTCTTCATCGAGGAGTCGGCGGTGGCGTACTTGTCCGCTATGTCCAGAAGCTCGTCGAGGGTAGTCGGCTTGTCGCAGAGGAGCTTGGGCTTGAGGAGGGTGCCTTCTCGGCATCCAGCTGTGAAGTATTCTATGGCTTGCACCTCGTGCACCCCTTCGCAAGAGTTGCGGAGCTCGGCCCAATGCGTGAGGTAGTCGCGAGTGGACTCGGTGGGGCCTTGTATGCACAAGGAGAGCTGTCTGGGATTGGGAGCCCGCTTGTAGGTGCTGGTGAAGTTGCGAATGAAAGCTTCGGTGAAATCTAGCCAGCTGTTGATGCTGCGTGGTTTGAGGCTGTTGAGCCAGGTTCACGCCGTGCCTTACAGCATGAGGGGCACGTACTTCATGGCAACGCACCGGTTGCCGTTGGCTATGCTAACCGCAGTGGCGTAGTCAATCAGCCAGTCTTCCGGCTTCACGCACCCGTTGTACTTGGGCGTGTCTCTTGGGAGCGAGAACCCATTGGGGAAGGGCTCGTCGCGGATGCGGGGGCCGAAACAAGGCGGGCCGACATCGTCTTCTTCTTCCAGCGCCAGGGATCATGCCAGGCGGTCGATCCGATGGCGGGCGTCGTTCTCGCCGACTCCTTCGCAGCGACCTAGTCGGCCGCTGAGAGTCAGGTGCACCACTGGGGGGGGGGGGGGGGGGGGGGTTGGGATATCTCTCTCCACGGGGTCGAGGCGGAGGCGGGTTGCCCCTCCATTCCATGGCTCAGGGATGGCCGTCCGCGTCTCGCTCGATGGAGATTCGGGTTTGGCTTCGGCTGGCAGCCGGCTCTTTCTCGCGCCGCGCGCGGTCTCTGCCCGCAGTCGGCGTCCGGGACGTCAGGCCGTGACCTCGGCGCGGGGGAGCGCTTTCCGCGCGGGCGTCGGCTTCGTGCCGCTGCGCGGCTGCATCGATCAGCTGCTGGATGCGTCGGGCCATGTTGGGAAGTTCTTCGCCCCCCAGTCCGTCTAGCTCGTCTACGGCCGCCTGGGCGGCGCGCAGGTTCTCAAGTGGAGTGGCGTAGACTGGGCGGTCGACTCCTAACATGTCGGCGATGACGGCGCCGCGTTGCTTGACAATGCCGGCCCAGCTTGGCCCGCCCGGGGCCGGCGTGCCAAAGGCAGCGCGGTCAGCTTCGCGCTGGTAGGCCTCAGTGAGGCGTCTCACGGAGGCCAGCCTCCGGCCCTCTGCGAGGAGGGCGAGGCGGAGCGCCTCCAGTGCTTCGTCGTCGGCATCAGCCGGGAGGGGGGTGGACAAGTCATGGGCCGCCGCGTGCGGGGCGTCATGGGCGCTCTCGTCGGCCGGGCCGCCGTGGCCGACAACCATCACTTCGGTGGTGACAGCGTCGCGGCCACCGGCTCGGGGAAGCGGGTCGTTGTAGATCGTGACATTGGTGGGGAAGGTGTCGTAGGAGGCCGTGTCGGAGTCAACAGGCATGAGATCGGTGGAGCCAACCGACTCCAGATCCACAGCGGGCTCGCTGGAGTCATGGAGCTGGCCGAGGAGGTTGGTGAGGTGGTCGGTGCCCGCATCGGAGGCGAGCTCATCGGAGATGAGGGTCTTGTCGAGGAGATCAGCGAGGTTGCTCACTGCGCAGGCGTTGGTGACGCCTTGCAGCGCGTCGTGGCAAGCGCCATCGGGCGTGCCGGGCTGGCTACGCTCGCGGGGGAGGAAGAGGGTTCCCGTCCAGAACAGGTCTCCGGACGATGGTGCACCTGGCCCCACGGTGGGCGCCAAATGTCGGGTGGTAGGTGCGACATATGCCAACGGATGGCTTATCATTGTGGGAGCCAGTAAGACGTCGCTGGTGCCTGGAAACGGGATAAGCCGAAGACATGCACGCCGGCGGATCTTACCCAGCTTCGGGGCTCTCCGTGGAGATAACACCCCTACTGCTGCTCTGCGGGGTCTCCGCATGATCACTAGATGGACAAGTAGCTACACAATGCTCCTTGAGCTGTTCGGTGGGAGGAGGAAGAAGGGCACGGCTAGCCTTCTTCTTCTCCTTGTGTGGTGTCTAGGACTAGCAGGGGGTCGAACCCTTTGCATGGGTGCCCTGGGGGGTTTATATAGGCCTACCCCCCGGGGGTACAATGGTAATCCGACTGGGCGCGGGGCCCAGCCGTCTGTGACTGCGCTCGCCGGCTTCTGCGCCGGCTGCTGGGTCCCGCCGGCTGCTGGCCCCTTGGTCGACAGGTAGGCCCCACTGTCCAGGGCCTAGTCGGCGGCTGGTTACTGTTGCTCTATCTTGGTGACATGGGCTTCGTCGTGGTAGGCACGGCTACAGTGCCGCCGCCCGTCGGGCGACCGCTGTAGCCTCACCGCGTCTTGTCTCTTTAATGGGGCGTCTCCTTCGAGGGAGGTGGCAAGCCGGCTGCGGGGAGCCGGCTCTGTCTTGGGCCGACTGGGGGGAGGCGTGACCGCCTTCGGGTGTCTCTCTGCCCGAAGGGGCCCACCGTCTGTGGGCCGCGCTGGCGGCCCGTCGTGGGTGACACCAGGGTCAACATGGCAACAGTGCCGCGCCGGACGGGTCATGCCCACTCCGTACGGCGCACTGTGCCAGGCGTGCTCCGTGATTCGGGGGTGGCAGGCTCCACTGTAGCCACGCCCCGTCACATCGCCGCTAGGTGGATGCAAACTTTGATGGTACGGCCTTGACCGCTTTATGGGAGCCGGCTTCATGGAGTCGGCCTTCTCGCGGCCGGCTTCCCGAAGTCGGCCCTCCCGTGGCTTTCTTCATGAGGGCTAAAGTCGGGCCGCCTTCCGAAAGCCGGCCTGGATGACAGCCAGCAAGGGGAAGGCGGCACCATGTCTTGAGTTCTTGAGAGCCGGTCGGGCTCGTAATTTTTTCAGAAGGGCCAGGGGAAGCCGGCTAGGCTACCCATGGCTATTTACTCCGACAGGCCTAGTCCTCGGAGGAAGTGGGAGATGAATACAACGCTCTCGTTGGGTTCGGGAGTACGGACGACCTGCCCTCGGGCGGGCAGCCTATCCGAAATTTTGGCGGTCAGATATCTGGCCTCTCGCAACTTCTTGATGTCCTCCTCTGTGACGGAGGAAGGCATCCACCGACCTTGAAGGTTGGATCCGGACATAGTTGAAGGTCTGAAGCACCTAATCTGAGCTTTGGGTGTTAGAACTCGAGGTGGGGGAATGATTCGATTGAGCGCGGGAGGGAAAAAAGAAAAAGCCTTGTCCCCTTTATAAAGAGGGTGAATATCAGGCGTCCTCCTCGTGGCCGTTTGAGACTTACCTAAGATCTAGGAGTCATACCAACAGGCACGGTTGGGTTACCCACGTTTGTATTGATGAGAATCCCATGATAAGGGGAACACGATCTCTGCTTTGACAAGACGTGTCAAGGAAACCACCTCGCGTTATGTGCGGAGCTAGTTAATAAAAACGGTTCAAATAATGACCGGGCCGTGGCGTGATGTCATGCTGTCAAAACTTGTCAACTGATTAGATTTGTGGAAATATTATTCTCTCTATGGTGGTATGTGGAACTTATTTTGCAGGGTCGGACACTATCCTCGTATTCAAACTCTTCCGTGGTGTATTCGGAGGAGGAACCCGCCTTGCAATGCCGAAGACAACACTGCACGCCGGACTCATCATCATTGAAGCCTGGTTCAGGGGCTACTGAGGGAGTCCTGGATAACGGGGTCTCCGGACAGCCGGACTATATCCTTTGGCCGGACCGTTGGACTATGAAGATACGAGATTGAAGACTTCGTCCCGTGTCCGGATGGGACTCTACTTGGCGTGGAAGGCAAGCTAGGCAATACGGATATGTATATCTTCTCCTTTGTAACCGACCTTGTGTAACCCTAGCCCCCTCCGGCGTCTATATAAACCGGAGGGCTTAGTCCGTAGGACAACACACAATCATACCATAGGCTAGCTTCTAGGGTTTAGCCTCTTTGATCTCATGGTAGATCAACTCTTGTAATACTCATATCATCAAGAATAATCAAGCAGGACGTAGGGTATTACCTCCATCAAGAGGGCCCGAACCTGGGTAAACACCGTGTCCCCTGCCTCCTGTTACCATCCGCCTTAGACGCCTGGTCCGAGACCCCCTACCCGAGATCCGCCGGTTTTGACACCGACAAAGCCCCCATGTGACCAATAAGGTGGCTGGAGGCCGGATCAAGATGGGTGAGAGAGCTATGTTCATTGATCAGGAAGCCCCCAAATGTCCAATAAGGTGGTCGGAGGCGGGATCAAGATGGGTGAGCGAGCTATGTTCATTGAATAGGAAGCCCCCAAATGTCCAATAAGGTGGCCAGAGGCCGGATGAAGATGGCTGAGCGAGCTATGTTCCTTGAACAGGATGCCCCCAAATGTCCAATAAGGTGGCCGGAGGCTGGATCAAGATGGGTGAGCGAGCTATGTCCATTGAACATAAAGCCCCCAAATGTCCAATAAACAGGCTTGAGAACCGGATCTCATGGGTGTGAACAACTATGCTCAATGGGCAGGAAGCCCCCATTAGACCAATGAATCAGGGAACAAAGACTCAATTTTGGTGGAAACTAAAACGACAGAGGCCTCAAATTCTCAGTGGCGCCGACTTTATTAAACTGAATTATAATATATCATTGGTCTAAATATATGTAAAATACCAGAACTGGCGGCTTAAGTATAATATGGACGCAGATGAGCAATATTCCACGGGCGGCGGGTCTCCACGTCCGACTTGCGGGAGTCCTTGTGCTCTCGAACATCAATGAGGTAATATGACACTTTGTTCAAATTTTTGCTCATCACAAAGGGACCTTCCCACGGTGGGGATAGCTTGTGCATATTTGTTTGATCCAGGATGAGCCGGAGCACCAAGTCGCCCTTTTGAAAGGTTCGAGTTTTAACTCGACGGCTATGATATCGACATAAATCGTGCTGGTAAATCACTGAACGAGCCGCTGCAAGGTCACGCTCCTCATCCAAAAGATCCAGAGAATCTTGTCGTGCTTTTTCATTATCAACTTCAATATAAGCCGCCACATAGGGCTAGTTGTGTCAGATGTCACTAGGGAGAACCGCCTCAGCTCCATAAACAATGAAAAAAGGTGTATAGTATAGTTTTGACATGATAATTTAAATACTCAAGCATATGAACAAGCAACCATGTCTTTCGAAATATCAATGCTAAAATAAGCTATCCCTAGCCCATCATGCTCAACCATTGATCCATTCATGAAACACACTCGCATATTAGCTACATCCAATACTCAAGTACGATCATATTGCCTCCTAGTTGGTGCTTTTATAAGAGAAGATAGAGACTCAAATTCAAAATAAAAATAGCATAAATTAAATGAAAGGCCCTCGCAGAGGGGAGTAGGGATTTGTAGAGGTGCCAGAACTCAAAGCGAAAAACTAAGAGATAAAAACATTTTGGGAGGTGTATCCATCCCACCAACGAAAACAACTTAGAGTTCCCAATACTTTCCATGCTTAGATATATCATGGGCGGTTCCCAAACAGAAAATAAGGTTTATTCCTTTTTCCACCATACTTTCACTTTCCATGGCTAACCATATCCACGGGTGCCCTCCATACAAACACTTTCCAAGGAATTTATTATTTGACAACATAAAGTAAATTCATTTTTTTCATTTCGGGACTGGGCATCCCTAATACCTTTGCCTTACTCTCGTGCAATGACAAGTGAATAAACACTCATCTTGAGAATAACACATCTAGCATGGAAAATATTAGCCACCTCTCACTGCTCCACGAGCGAAACGAACACACAAAAGAGAAGTTTATTTTTGAAAATTCGAGATGGCACATGCAAATTTGCTTAGAACAGCAAAATAATACCGCATACAGGTAGATATAGTGGACTCATGTGGCAAAACTGGTTTAATGGTTTTTGGATGCGCAAGTAGTGATCATACTTAGTGCAAAATGAAGGCTAGCAAAATATTGAGAAGCCACCAACCAAGAAACGAATAATCTCATAAGCAAGCATTAAGCATAACTGAGTAGGATATAATTTCATTGCATAACTATTGACTTTTGTGCTTGCATAGGGAATCACAAACCTTAACACCAATATTCCTACTAAAGCATAATTACTCATCAAGATGACTCACATATCACATCATCATATCTCAAAACTATTACTAAGAATCAAGTTTATTTTGTCTAGTGATCTTCATGAAATTTTTTATTATATCCTTCTTGGATATCTATCACTTTAGGACTAATTTTCATGTGTTGCTTTTGACAAGCTCAAACAAATATAAGTGAAGATCATGAGCATACTTTTTCTTTCTCTCAAATTAATTTAAGTGAAGCAAGATAGAATTTCTTGAAAATTTTACAAACTCTCAAATAAATCTAAGTGAATCAAGAGAGCATTTCTTGAAAAATACTAAGCACACCGTGCTCAAAAAGATATAAGTGAAGCACTCAAGCAAGTCCATAGCTCATAAAAATTTAAGTGAAGCAAAGAGAGCAATTCTAACAAGTCATGACATAATTTTGGCTCGCTCAAATAGGTGTGTCCAGCAAGGGATAAAGACTTAAAACACAAAATAAAATAATCAAAGACTCATATCATACAAGACGCTCCAAGCAAAACACATAGTATGTGACGAATAAAAATATAGCTTCGAGTAAAATACCGATGGTCGTTAGAAGAAAGAGGGGATGCCACTCGGGGGCATCCCCATGCTTAGTTGCTTGCTCATTTTTGAATATTAGCTTGGGATGCTGGGGCATCCCCAAGCTTAGGCTCTTCTACTCCTTATTCCTTCATCCATCGTAAGATAGCCCAAAACTTGAAAACTTCAATCACACAAAACTCAACAAAACCTTCATGAGATCCGTTAGTATAGGAATAATAAATCACTACTATAAGTGATGTATCAAACCAATTCATATTTTGTTCTTGCATTATATCTAATGTATTCCAACTTTTCTATGGCAAAAACTCATCAAAGAAAACCATAGAGCCATCAAAATAAGCACACAACACAAAGAAAACAGAATCTTCCAAAAGAGAACAGTCTGTAGCAATATGACTATTTCAAATACTTATGTAACTCCAACCATTCTTAAAAATTAGGGAGACCTGAGTAATTTGTATATTGATCTACTGCAAGTGGAATGGGTATTTTATCGCTCTCTGATAAAAAATGAGAATTATTTTCGTGAGGGCAAAAGTTTCTGTTTTTCAGCAAGATCAAACAACAATCACCCAAGAAGATCCTAAAGGCTTTACTTGGCACAAACACTAATTTAAACATAAAGAACACAATCATAGCAGTAGCATAATTGTTTTAACACTCAAAAACAGGAAGCAAAAAGCAAAAATAAATTTTATTCATTGGGTTGCCTCCCAACAAGCGCTATAGTTTTACGCCCTTAGCTAGGCATAAAGCAAGGATCTAAGTTTTGTCATCTTTTGTTCGAGATCCATAAGATGCCCTCATGATTGATTAATATGGTGGCCTAATTCTTGTTCTAGGAAAGTGCTCCATACCCTTCCTCAAAGGAAATTGGAACTTAATATTGCCTTCTTTCATATCAATCATGGCAGCAAGAATAATTGGACAAGACGGGTTGCAATCAATATCAAGAACAATAAAATCTATGGGCATATAATTCCTATTTTCAAGAATAATATCATCATTAATTCTTCCCATAGGCTTTTTAATAGTAGAATCCGCCAAGTGCAAATTCAAAGAACACGATTAAAGATCGGTACGACCAAGCACATCACATAAAGATTTCGGAATAGTAGGAGCACTAGCACCCAACTCACACAAAGCAAAACACTCATAATTTTTAATCTTGACTTTGATACTAGGTTCCCAATCATCATGCAATTTTCTAGGAATTGAAACTTCTAATTCCAATTTTTCTTCAAAAGCTTTCATCATAGCATCAACAATATGTTTAGTAAAAGCTTTATTTTGTTCATAAGAATGGGGTGAATTTATCATGGATTGCAAAAAAGAAATACAATCAATCAAATAGCAACTATCATAATTAAAGTATTTGTAATCCAAAAGAGTGGGCACATGACTAGCTAAAGTTTTGACCTCTTCAAACCCACTTTAATCAATTTTCTCAACAAAATTTTCACCCTCCGAATCATTGGGACGCCTTCTAACTAAAGTTGACTCTTCTCTGGTCCCTTTTTCATCAATATTAACTTTACTAAACAAGGAATGAATAGAAGACACACCAATCATTTTAAGATCTTCATCACTTTTGCGACAGAAATCACTAGGAAATGCTTTTTCTAAAAATTCTCTTTTAGCTTTAAGCATAGCGGTTCTTTTCTTACTTTCATCCATAGAAACATAAAAATCTTTAATTGATTCATCAACCTTAGGTACAAAAAATTTCAGCTTGAGATTTTACACATCATGAGCCATTCTATCAACACTTCTAGACAAATCATCAATCTTACTCAACTTTTCTTCTATAGAAGTGTTGAAAACCTTTTGCGTAAATTCTTTAATATTGTTCTCAAGATAAGAGGTGTTCCTATTATTATTATAAGATTGATTTCCATAGGAATTACCATAATTATTAGAGGAATTACTAGGAAAAGGCCTAGGCCTAAAATTACCTCTATAAGCATTATTATTGAAATTATTTCGAGAAATAAAATTCACATATATGGCATCACTATTTTGGTCAGTCAAAGTAGACAAAGGCATATCATTAAAATCAATAGGAGCACTTCTACTAGCAACCAATTTCACAAGAGCATCAACTTTTTCATTCAAAGAAGAAATTTCTTCAACCGAATTAACTTTTTTCCTAGTAGGAGCCCTTTCGGTATGACATTGTGAATAATTTGCCATAATATTATCAAGAAATTTGGTGGCTTCACCCAAAGTAATTTCCATAAAAGTATCACCTGCAGCAAAATCTAAAATATTACGAGAAACGAAATTCAATCCTGCATAAAATTTTTGTATGATCATCCAAAGATTTAACCCATGAGTTGGGCAATTCCTTAGCATCATTTTCATTCCTTTCCTAAGATTGTGCAACTTGCTCATGTTCAGGTTGCTTGAAATTCATGATCTGGGTTCTAAGGGAAATAATTTTTGTGGGCGGAAAATACTTAGTGATAAAAGCATCTTTGCACTTATTTCAATAATCGATACTATTGCGTGGCAAAGAAGAGAACCAAATTTTTGCAGAATCACGTCAAGAAAATGGAAATAATTTCATCATGACCACATCATTGTCCACATCTTTTTTCTTTTGCATATCGCATAATTCCACGAAGGTTTAAGATGGGACGCGGCATCCTCATTAGGATTACCGGAAAATTGGTCTTTCATAACAAGATTCAACAAAGCAGTATTAATATCACAAGTCTCCGCACTAGTGGCGGGAGGAGCAAGCGGAGTGCCAATAGAATCATTGTTGTTGGTATTTGATAAATCACATAGCTTGTTGTTCTCTTGAGTCACGATGACCACACAACAAGATTGCACTCAAAAATAGATCCGGCAAGAAAGCGGCAAACAGAAAAAGAGGGGTGAATAAAACGACAATTGTTTGTGAAGTGGGGGAGAGGAAAATGAGAGGCAAATGGAAAATAATGTAAATTGCGAAGAGATGAGATTTGTGATTAGGAACCTGGTATATGTTGAAGATCCTCCCCAGCAACGGCGCGAGAAATTCCTTTTGATGTCGCTTGAAGCTACGTCGGTATTTCCCCAAAGAGGAAGGGATGATGCAGCACAGCAGGGGTAGGTATTTCCCTCATATGTGAAACCGAGGTTATCGAACTATTAGGAGAACCAAGCAACACAACGTAAACAACACCTGCACACAAATAATGACTTCTTGCAACCCGACGTGTTAAAGGGGTTGTCAATCCCTTTCGGGGTACGGCGCCTCAAGATAAGCAAACATACGTGAGGTAAATTTGTAGTAGATTGATAGATCGAACGCCAAATAAATAAATGAGAATAAATTGCGGCAAAGTATTTTTGGGTTTTTGGATTAATAGAGCTGAAAATTAACGCAAAGGAAAATAGATCGCGAAAGCAAATAATATGAGAAAGAGACCCGAGGGACGTAGGTTTCACTAGTGGCTTCTTGAGAAAAATAGCAAACAGTGTGTGAAAAAATTACTGTTGGGCAATTGATAGAACTTCAAATACTCATGATGATATCCAGGCAATGATCATTACAGAGGCATCACGTCCAAGATTAGTAGACCGACTCCTGCCTGCATCTACTGCTATTACGCCACACATCGGCCGATCTAATATGCATCTAGTGTATTAAGTTCATGGAGAAACGGAGTAATGCAATAAGAACGATGACATGATGTAGACAAGATCTATCTATGTAGAGATAGACCCCATCGTTTTATCCTTAGTAGCAACGATACATATGTGTCGGTTCCCCTTCTGTCACTGGGGTCAGGCACCCTAAGATCGAACCCACTACAAAGCACCTCTTCCCATTGCAAGATAAATGGATCAAGTTGGCCAAAAAAACCCAAATATCAGAGAAGAAATACGAGGCTATAAGCAATCATGCATAAAAGAGATCAAAGAAAGTCAAATACTTTCATGGATATAAAAAGATAGATTTGATCATAAACTCAAAGTTCATCGATCCCAACAAACACACCACAAAAGAGTTACATCATATGGATCTCCAAGAGACCATTGTATTGAGAATCAAGAGAGAGAGGAAGCCATCTAGCTACTAACTACGGACCTGAAGGTCTACAAAGAACTACTCAAGCATCATCGGAGAGGCACCAATGGAGTTGGTGAACCCCATCTGTGATGGTGTCTAGATTGGATCTAGTGGTTCTGGACTCTGCGGCGGCTGGATCAATATTTCGTCGACACCCCTAGGGTTTTGGGAATATTGGGGTATTTATAGAGCAAAGAGGTGGTTCGGGGGGCACCTGTGGTGGGCACAACCCACCAGGGCGTGCCTGGGCCTCCTGGCGTGCCCTGGTGGGTTGTGCTCCCCTCGGGATACCCCCAGGCGCAACCAGGGCCCTTTGTGTTCCTTTTGTCCCATAAAAATTCTCCGTAAAGTATCGTGGCATTTGGACTCTGTTTGATTTTGATTTTCTGCGATGTAAAAAACATGGAAAAAACAACAACTGGCACTTGGCACTATGTCAATAGGTTAGTACCAAGAATGATATAAAATGACTATAAAATGATTATAAAACATCCAAGATTGATAATATAACAGCATGGAACAATAAAAAATTATAGATACGTTGGAGACGTATCAAGAACCAAAAAATAAGATTCAAACAATAAGTACAACAGAGATTCCTACAAATCTCATTGATTCCCAGCTTGCAAGATTCAGAACCAACCCATTAGAGCCTTTTGATAAAGTGAATATCGGGATTAAATCCATCTTGGCTAGCCGTGTCATACAACCCAAGAACTTGGCGAATGCTCTTGACCATCACAACATCTGTAGTTGAGTATTCCTGTTTGCACAACACAAAAAATAAAGAGCATGATTACTACAATATTGGCACTAGTGGAAATCAACCTACAACTCTACTCGATGATTCAATTCATGCCACTTTTTCTGTAGTTCACCTGAAATGAAGCAAAGATTGCATCATTCAGCTAGCAAGAAGTACATGCTCTCATGAGCTGGCAGGTTCTTCTTTAGTAGTTGCACAAAAATTGAGCAACATTAAGGTTGGCTCTCCTACTCATGTAATGTGCAACTATAATTTGCTTATCATTTCGTGCAGTTCCACTACAATAAAGTGCCATTGTGGTGACAGTTAAGACTCATCTTGCAAAGGCTAACAAAATGTTGCACGAGATTACCAACAGAATTTGACAGAGATTTTGGAAACTCCAATCACCATTTTGTGTAGTTCCACCAAAATTGAGAGATGTTGCCCATGTGAAATTTTAGTTGAACTGCACAAGACACTCATTCCAAAAAAAAGTGTTTTGTGCTGTTCACCAAAAGGTCACAATAGCAACAAGGTGAAATGGATATCCCTATCTGCATGAAAAGATATAAAGTAAATAGTTGTTGGTCAATAAGAGGATACAAAACATACACGAAATGAAAAGAAGCCTCTTAATTATGTTCATGGCAATCACACAAGGACAGTAGAAATTTTAAAACGTCAACAATGCCTCATGTTACCAGAAGCATTACGATCAACAATGACATTCATCAAATATGGAATTACTTTAATGGCAGCATTGCTTGTTTACCAGATATAGTAAATCAACAGCAGGTAAAGAGTAGTTTTAAGGGCATGGGACCGTTTGGACACCGGGACAATCAGTAGCGTAATGAAGCAACTTACTTATCATACTAGGGAAAATAGCAGGAGTACCATTTGCAACACAGTTTAATTGCATCATATCACTGGAGGCATTAGTTTAACAATAACACTAGTTAGACATGTCCCTAAGGTAACAATGTGATCGCTTCATTTTACATGCGCCCTTACATTAACAACAACAAAAAGTTTGTATAAGGACATGCGATAGTGGATGCAGTAGCACGATGTACCTACAAGGAGGCATAAAGTGGTGATACCGAGTTTATTCATGCTCTGTCAGGGTAGCAGATCTAATCATGGAGACCTTTTACTATGTGAGGGTAGCAAATCTAATCCTGGAGACCTTTTACTATGTGAGGGCAACAAATCTAATCCTGGTCATACTCTGTTGACTTGTCCACCAGCTGCCACTTTCTATCCTTTTTTCAACCAATAATAGATATGTTCCTTATCTAGTTTGTACTGCGTTTTCCATTATTTCCCTTTTCAACCAAGAGACCGGTTGGTATCCGATCTCTACTACTTTCCCCTTGTTATTTCCTCTTTGAATCAAGTCCTAGATTCATGCTACGACTTTCTCCCCTTTCTTCATTGTTTGAACCAAGTCCTAGATTCAAATGCATGAAGTAGCTTTACCTCTAATAATACTAAAAAATTAGGTGGCTTTGGAAGAGCTGATGGAAGTAGAAAAAGATGCACAAACGGACACACGGGGAGCTAGGGCAATAGAGCAAGGCCGCTTTCGAATAACTTATACCTGAGGGTCGTTGGGATGTCGGCGGTGGCAGTTCGGATCTATGCACAATACGGCAGGGAGGAAGAAGGGTCGGAGGACCTCCCGAGACGGTGCTGTGTCGGAGAGAACGGCATCGGCAGAAGATCGGGCCCCGTCGGCAGCTGTGGGTTTCCTCCCTCGCCGACGATGACCGCGTGAAATATGTACCAAGTCCTCTACATACACCGGCCGAAGGGATCCGATCGGATCTGTGACCAGCAGTGAGCAGAGAAAAAATGTCGCTACTGTTGTCTTGTTTAGATCTGGAGACGATGAGAGAATGAAGAGAGCAACCCTAGTAAGCAAGCGGTTAGGCCCCTGCCTACATATATAGTGGAGTGATTATCTTTTTCTCTCCACAACAAGCGTTTCAATTTGTGTTCGTGACATTAAAGAAAAGAAAATCTCTATTTAACGTGACTAACTGTATGAATCCTACTTACTAGTAGTAGTATTGTTCACTTGTGCTCCCGGGCCCTCCATTCATTGAACAACCCCATGGGTGAATAAACATACCATACTAGTATTTATATAGAACGAAGAAGCTCGAACTATTTTCGCATAGTTAAAATTTGAGGCCGAGGCTTTTCCCGGGCAGTACGCATGGCAGTTTTCGCGTAGGCAGTTTGACAGAGAGGTGAGGAGGGTGAGGGAGTGGCGGATTCAACTTACTTACTGCTGGAAAGGTTGGGCTGTGCGATTTGAAGGCGTGTTATTGCTGGAAAGAATTGTGATATGACTACTCACTATAGTCATGAAGTACTGGCGCTATGACTGGGGTGATGCCCCCCTTCCGTTCCCCATTCTAATCTGGTGCATGACATGTCGACCCCGATGCTGGCTCTTCCACATGTCGGCGAAGTACGTAAGAAGGAGCAAAGAATCATGCAGTATATATAGTGTATATACTAGTACTACTACTCACGTCGGAGGAGTGCGAACCACGACAGCCTAGTGAAACAGCAGGCAATAGGCCATACTCCTCTTTGTTTGGATCCCTGAGTCAACTAGCAGTGCAAACCACGGCAGCCCAGTGAACCAGTAGTAGAAAACAATGTGGTGATATGGCCAGAAAAACAATGTGCTACAGTCCAGTCTGTAGCTTGTACAGTACTACTCCTCTTTGTATGGATCCCTCAGTTAGAGCTAGTCTCGGTTGAAATAGCCTCAAAGTATCGTAACAGGAGTGGTTAGTTTGAGCTAGTTTGCTCTAACCCAGCTAAAAAACTAGCCCGGTGGAGAGGTTCTAATTGGGTTAGTTCTCCTTGGGCCCCCTAAAAGAGAACTAAAAAAATCTCCCCTGCCCGCACCAGATCGCTCCCTCCGACACCCCCTCGCATGACTCCTATCTGTTCCCCATCGTGCCTCCTACCCAAGCGCCGCTCCGCCGCTCGCCCTCTCCCTCCTCCGGCCGCCCTATCCCTCCAGCCTCTGAAGCTTGCCCCGCTCCCCCTTCACCGGTCGTTTTTCTCCCTCTGTCATGCGTGGAGGTGGCGCATCTACCAGGGAGGTCACGAGAGGGGTGAGTTTGTTCGTTCGTTCTCTGTCTCACATCCATATCATTGATCTTCCTCGCTCTAGCGCTAATTCTGATTTGGAAAAGTAAATCCTGATTAAACTTGGCATAGTTTTGTGGTGCGCGCATGGAATTGTTTGATGCTGCTTGAGGAGGTATTAAATCTTTCTATAGGCCCAAAGATTCAGTTCACATTGCTAGGTATTTCAGTTTCAGGCTTGCATTATTTCTAGAGGCCCAAAGATTCAGTTCACCTTTCTAGGTATTTCAATTCCAGGCTTATATTATTTATAGAGGCCCAAAGATTCGGTTCACAGTCGTTGGCAAGCGGCCCTGCTACCCATGCCGGTCTCGACCTCAACTCGCAAGCACCGGCGTCGGAGGGGTTCCCGGGGCTTGGGCTCTACATAGCCTTCCTCCAGAGCACCGATGCCGAGCTCCTCCCTATGGGTTTAGGGTGCGTGAGGGGCTCCGGGTTCCCTCCATATCGTGAATGACTTCCGTGATGAGTTAGCTCATGCTTTGTTTCATGGAGTGTAATGTTTTTGTGAAGATTGATTGACGACTTGTATGTTTAGGTGGGATATCTCATTTGTATGGACAAAATAACATTTATCATGTTCTGCATGCTTGATTTGTAAACATGGTTTGTTTATGTCAATTGTGTGTGGGAGGAGGCCACACAAGATATGGCCACACCAAATCCGGTTGGAAATAGGGTCCAAAGTAGTCAAATGATTGAGAAAGAGCATTTATTGTCAATCTAACCCTGCCATCCAAGCACCACTTTGGTTAGAGTTAGTTTAGGGTTAGAATCAAACTATAACCTCTAACTGAGTTAGATTTCTCCTCATCTTGGTTCATCGCCATCATACTTTCCCCATTCCTGTGCTTTCAGTATCCTGCAAATCAAATAGGCCCTTTGACTGGTTTAGGTCTAGTCGTTTTTTATAAATGTGTTATGTCCAAAATTAATGAATGTGCTTCAGTTTCTACGAAAATAATCTGGTTTCATGTAGTAATTCATTCATTCATTTATTTATTCTTCTATAGGGGGTTTTCATGTAATTCGTGAGGTCTGAAATGTAAAGTAACCCGGCATGGTTGCATATGCTCCGAGTCGTGCATGCACTATGACCACATGCTCTATGTCCCACATGTCGACAAAAGGGAGCACGTGGAAATAGCCTAGGAGTACATATAGGAGGATAAATGTGTGAAAAAATATGTACTATGAAGCGTAGCTGCGATTCCAAAAGGCGACCTAAAGTGATGACAGGTATAGGTCGCACGCACCCAACTAGTGGTACTAGACATACGACTACTTTTTCCCTCAAACCAAAAGAGGTACGAGTGCTCAGTACTCCTATTCTATCAACACAAGTCCCATCTAACAACAGCATCCCTCATTTCTCTCGTCTAATTCTAAACTCAGCCGACGCGCGGTGGGCGGGGTGGGGATTTGCCGATGGTCGGTTTACTCAACTACAGCCCCACCTCACAGTGAAAACGTCACGACTGGAAAAATGCCATATACTACTAATAAAACATTAAGGCAACGAGGCGATGCAGTGCTGGTTACAGGAGGCAAGAAGAAATATGCATCCATCGACGACGTCCACCTCCTCGACTCAGGGCGCCGACCCATAGAACAACGGCTAAGTAGCAGCAGATTTCGTGGCCAGGTCGACGTGCTTCTGAACAATGGTGTCCAAAGATTCCAACCGCTGGAAGAAGTCCAACGTCTTTCTGTCCTCGCTGGCCTTGTAGTGGCCTATGTAGACGATTTCCTTGTATACGTGGATGTGCAGGTTGACATTTCTTGCATGGTGAGGCGCTGCGAGCCGAGCGCGGCCTCGAGGTGCACATTCTTCATCGCGACCTCCAGCACCTGCAGGGCCACCAAGGCTTGAAAGAGTTTGTCGCCATGGAGGCCGATGAGGGTGACATGCAATGAGGAGCCTTGCCGTGCGGGTTGGAGCAGTACGACAATGTCATCCACGCACTTCTTGATGGCGGTGAAATTGCGGATGGAGTGGACAATCATGTCGTCCATGCGAGAGGCGAAGCCGGCGTCGGCGAGGGCTACGATGTCAGCAGTCGCCAACACCTTCTGGAAATGATGCGTGGTGCGGGGCCTCAGGCCGGCGTCTTGGATGATTTGGCACAGTCGACTACCGCTCACCTCCATCGCCTCCATAGGTGCTTGTGGCTTCTGGTCACTTGATCTCGGATTGGAGTGAGCAGTGTTGCGCAGAGACTAGGAGTAGATAGGGTCCAAACTCTGTTGCATTCACATTGTACTGGCTCTATTTTGCTTCTCCAATTAATTCCCTCTGCATGCTAATTGAGGATACATCATTGACCGTTCAATGTCTCGGGAACCGCTACCCTCTCCCTCCTTGGCATTCAAGCCGTATCAATGTAAATGCGGGTCAAGAAGAGACTAATTACTAAATTGTGCAGCACGACCGTGTGGGAGTGTGACGCAAAGGGCAGAGGCTTGCTGTACTTGTTCCACTTTCTTGTTTTGAACTCGTGACTTGTAGTAACGCTCAGTTTTGAATATACTTTGTATGTTTGGTTGTTGCGCCAATATATACAACACTCCCTCCATGTAGGTTGCGTCACTAAAGTCAAAATTAGACACAAAACACGATGGTGACGGACCAGTCTACCTCCGTCTTGGTTTATTGCTCCCCATCGTAATATGTGCCAAATGTTAACCATAAATTTGACTAACAAAAGTTTCATGCATGTCACCAAAATTATATCATTGAAAACTATGTTCAGATACAAATCAAATGATATAATTTTTGTTGACATGCACTAACATTTTGTTAGTTAAATCTTTGGTCAAAATTTAGCACAAATTACAAAAGGGACTAATAAACCAGGACCTAGGTAGTACACGAGGTCGAAGACAGTGATACTAGATATAATTAATGCCAAATAAGAGTAAGGGATCACACATGTCATTTACGACTAGAATAAAAATGCCATACACTAATAAAACATTAAGGCCACAAGGTGACGCGGAGCTGGTACAAGAGGCAAGAAGAAAGGTGCATCCATCGACGATGTCCACCTCCTCGAATCAGGGCGCTGGCTCACCGATCGGCGGCTAAGTAGCAGCGGCTTTCGTGGCCAGGTCTGTTGGGGAATGCAGTAATTTAAAAAATTTCCTACACACACGCAAGATCTATCATGGTGATGCATATCAATGAGAGGGGAAGAGTGTTGTCCACGTACCCTCGTAGACCGTAAGCGGAAGCGTTATGACAACGCGGTTGATGTAGTCGAAAGTCTTCACGATTCGACCGATCTTAGCAATAAAGGTACGGCACCTCCGTGATCTGCACATGTTCAGGTCGGTGATGTCCAATGAACTCTAGATCCAGCTGACTGACGAGGGAGAGTTTCCTCATCACGATGGTGTGATGACGGTGATGATGAATCTATCGGAATAGGGCTTGGCCTAAGCACTGCTACGATATGACCGAGGTGGATTGTGGTGGAGGGGGGCACCGCACACGACTAAGACAATTGTCAAATTGTGTGTATATGGGGTACCCCCCTCCCCCGTATATAA
The DNA here is from genome assembly GCF_003073215.2 of Triticum urartu. Lineage (NCBI taxonomy): Eukaryota > Viridiplantae > Streptophyta > Magnoliopsida > Poales > Poaceae > Triticum > Triticum urartu. The sequence goes on along the minus strand of NC_053027.1, from coordinate 229,041,998 downwards.
AGGAGTGGAGGAGGGGGGAGGACCAGCCCTCTATGGTGCACCCTGGACGAGTCCACTCCCACCGGGAGTAGGATTCCCCCCTTCCCTAGTTGGACTAGGAGAGAAAGGAAGGGGAAGGAAGGACGAAGGAAAGGAGGGGCCAGCACCCACCCAATTCGGATTGGGCTTGGGGGGGGGCGCCCCCTCCTAGGATTCCTTCTCCTCTCTCCTACTATACCTCTCGGGGGGTCCCGATAACCTCACGGTACTCCGGTAAATGCCCAAACTCAACGGAACCATTCCGATGTCCAAACATAGTCATCCAATATATTGATCTTTACATCTCGGCCATTTAGAGACTCCTCATCATGCCCGTGATCACATCCGGGACTACAAAACAACCTTCGGTACATCAAAACACATAAACTCATAATACCGATCGTCACCGAATGTTAAGCGTGCGAACCCTACGGGTTCGAGAACTATGTAGACATGAGCGAGACTCATCTCAGTTCAATAACCAATAGCGGAACCTGGATGCTCATATTGGTTCCTACATATTCTACGAAGATCTTTATCGGTCAAACCACATAACAACATACGTTGTTCCCTTTGTCATCGGTATGTTACTTGCCCGAGATTCGATTGTCGGTATCATCATACCTAGTTCAATATCGTTACCGGCAAGTGTCTTTCCTTGTTCCGTAATGCTACATCCCGTAAGTAACTCATTAGTCACATTGCTTGCAATTCTTATAGTAATGTGCATTACCGAGAGGGCCCAGAGATACCTCTCCGATACACGGAGTGACAAATCCTAATCTTGATCTATGCCAACTCAACAAACACCATTGGAGACACCTGTAGAGCATATTTATAGTCACCCAGGTACGTTGTGACGTTTGATAGCATACTAAGTGTTCCTCTGGTATTTGAGAGTTGCATAATCTCATAGTCATAGGAACATGTATAAGTTATGGAGAAAGTAGCTGTAAACTAAACGATCATCGTGCTAAGGTAACGGATGGGTCAAGTCAATCACATCATTCTGTAATGATGTGATCACGTTTATCAAATGACAACTCTTTGTCCATGACTAGGAAACTTAACCATCTTTTATCAACGAGCTAGTCAAGTAGAGGCATACTAGTGACACTCTGTTTGTCTATGTATTCACACATGTACTAAGATTACGGTTAATACAATTCTAGCATGAATAATAAACATTTATCATGATATAAGGAAATATAAATAACATCTTTATTATTGCCTCTAGGGCATATTTCCTTCTGTCTCCCACTTGCACTAGAGTCAATAATCTAGATTACATTGTAATGATTCTAACACCCATGGAGTCTTGGTGTTGATCATGTTTTGCTCGTGAGAGAGGCTTAGTTAACGGGTCTCCAACATTCAGATCCGTATGTATCTTGCAAATCTCTATGTCTCCCTCCTTGACTTGATCGCGGATGGAACTGAAGCGTCTCTTGATGTGCTTGGTTATCTTGTGAAATCTGGATTCGTTTTCCAAGGCAATTGCACCAGTATTGTCACAAAAGATTTTCATTGGACCCGATGCACTAGGTATTACACCTAGATCTAATATGAACTCCTTCATCCAGACTCCTTCATTTGCTGCTTCCAAAGCAGCTATGTACTCCGCTTCGCATGTAGATCCCGCCACGATGCTTTGCTTGGAACTGCACCAACTGACAGCTCCACCATTCAATAAAAATATGTATCCGGTTTGTGACTTAGAGTCATCCGAATCAGTGTCAAAGCTTGCATCGACGTAACCGTTTAAGATGAGCTCTTTGTCACCTCCATAAATGAGAAACATATCCTTAGTCCTTTTTAGGTACTTTAGGACGTTCTTGACCGCTATCCAGTGATCCACTCCTGGGTTACTTTGGTACCTCCCTACTAAACTAATAGCAAGCTACACATGAGGTCTGGTACACAACATTGCATACATGATAGAACCTATGGTTGAAGCATAGGGAATGACTTTCATTTTCACTCTATCTTCTGAAGTGGTCGGGCATTGAGTCTGACTCAACTTCACACCATGTAACACAGGCAAGAACCCTTTCTTTGGTTGATCAATTTTGAACTTCTTCAAAATTGTATCAAGGTATGTGCTTTATGAAAGTCCAATTAAGCATCTTGATCTATCTCTATAGATCTTGATGCCCAATATATAAGCAGCTTCACCGAGGTCTTTCACTGAAAAATTCTTCTTCAAGTATACTTTTATGCTATTCAGAAATTCAGTATCATTTTCGATCAGCAATATGTCATCCACATATATTTTCAGAGATGTTACAAAGCTCCCACTCACTTTCTTGTAAATACAGGCTTCTCCGAAAGTCTGTATAAAACCATAAAACCATATGCTTTGATCACACTACCAAAGCATATATTCCAACTCCGAGAGGCTTGCACCAGTCCATAAATGGATCGCTGGAGCTTGCACACTTTGTTAGCACCTTTTGGATCGACCAAACTTCTGGTTGCATCATATACAACTCTGCATTAAGATATCCATTAAGGAATGTAGTTTTGACATCCATTTGCCAAATTTCATAATCATAAAATGCAGCAATTGCTAACATGATTCGGACGGACTTAAGCATCGCTATGGGTGAGGAAGTCTCATCATAGTCAACTCCTTGAACTTGTCAAAAACCTTTTGCAACAAGTCGAGCTTTGTAGACAGTAACATTACCGTCAGCGTCAGTCTTCTTCTTGAAGATCCATTTATTCTCTATGGCCTGCCGATCATCGGCCAAGTCAACCAAAGTCCACACTTTGTTCTCATGCATGGATCCCATCTCAGATTTGATGACCTCAAGCCATTTTGCGGAATCTGGGCTCATCATTGCTTCCTCATAGTTCGTAGGTTCATCATGGTCAAGTAACATGACCTCCAGAACAGGATTACCGTACCACTCTGGTGCGGATCTTACTCTGGTTGACATACGAGGTTCGGTAGTAACTTGATCATAAGTTTCATGATCATCATCATTAGCTTCCTCTCTTACTGGTGTAGGAATCACTGGAACTGATTTCAATGATGAACTACTTTCCAATAAGGGAGCAGGTACAATTACCTAATCAAGTTCTAATTTCCTCCCACTCACTTCTTTCGAGAGAAACTCCTTCTCTAGAAAGGATCCATTCTTAGCAACAAATATCTTGCCTGCAGATCTGTGATAGAAGGTGTACCCAACAGTCTCCTTTGGGTATCCTATGAAGACACATTTCTCCGATTTGGGTTCGAGCTTATCAGGTTGAAGTTTTCTTACATAAGCATCGCAGCCCCAAACTTTAAGAAATGACAACTTAGTTTTCTTGCCAAACCACAGTTCATAAGGTGTCGTCTCAACGGATTTTGATGGTGCCCTATTTAACGTGAATGCAGTCGTCTCTAAAGCATAACCCCAAAACAATAGTGGTAAATCAGTGAGAGACATCATAGATCGCACCATATCTAATAAAGTGCGGTTACGATGTTCGGACACACCATTACGTTGTGGTGTTCCAAGTGGCGTGACTTGCGAAACTATTCCGCATTGTTTCAAATGAAGACCAAACTCATAACTCAAATATTCACCTCCAAGATCAGATCATAGAAACTTAATTTTCTTGTTACGATGAATTTCCACTTCACTCTTAAATTCTTTGAACTTTTCAAATGTTTCAGACTTATGTTTCATCAAGTAGATACACCCACATCTGCTCAAATCATCTATGAAGGTAAGAAAATAACAATACCTGCCGCGAGCATCAACACTCATCGGACCACATACATCAGTATGTATTATTTCCAATATGTCTGTTGCTCGCTCCATTGTTCTAGAGAACAGATTCTTAGTCATCTTGCCCATGAGGCATGGTTCACAAGCATCAAGTGATTCATAATCAAGTGATTCCAAAAGCCCATCAGCATGGAGTTTCTTCATGCGCTTTACACCAATATGACCTAAATGGCAGTGCCACAAATAAGCTGCACTATCATTATTAAACTTATATATTTTGGCTTCAATACTACGAATATGTGTATCACTACTATCGAGATTTAGTAAAAACAGACCACTCATCAAGGGTGCGTGACCATAAAAGATATTATTCAGATAAATAGAACAGCCATTATTCACTAATTTAAATGAATAACCGTCTCGCATCAAACAAGATCCAGATATAATGTTCATGTTCAATGCTGGCACCAAATAACAATTATTTAGGTCTAAAACTAATCCTGAAGGTAGATGTAGAGCTAGCGTGCCGACGGCGATCACATTGACTTTGTAACCATTTCCCACACGCATTGTCACCTCGTCCTTAGCCAATCTTCGCTTAATCCATAGCTCCTGTTTCGAGTTGCAAATGTTAGCAACTGAACCAGTATCAAATACCCAGGCGCTACTGCGAGCATTAGTAAGGTACACATCAATAAAATGTATATCAAATATACCTTTCACTTTGCCATCCTTCTTCTCTGCCAAATACTTGGCGTAGTTCCACTTCTAGTGACCAGTCTCTTTGAAGTAGAAGCACTCAGTCTTAGGCTTAGGTCCAGACTTGGGCTTCTTCACTTGAGCAACAACTTGCTTGTCGTTCTTCTTGAAGTTCCCCTTCTTCCCTTTACCCTTTTTCTTGAAACTGGTGGTCTTGTTGACCATCAAGACTTGATGCTCCTTCTTGATTTCTACCTCCGCAGCCTTTAGCGTTGCGAAGAGCTCGGGAATCGTCTTGTCCATCCCTTGCATATTATAGTTCATCACGAAGCTCTTGTAGCTTGGTGGCAGTTATTGAAGAACTCTATCAATAACACTATCATCAGGAAGATTAACTCCTAGCTGAGTCAAGTGGTTGTGGTACCCAGACATTCTGAGTATATGTTCACTGACAGAACTATTCTCCTCCATTTTGCAGCTGTAGACCTTATTGGAGACTTCATATCTCTCAATCCGGCCATTTTCTTGAAATATTAACTTCAACTCCTAGAACATCTCATATGCTCAATGGCATTCAAAACGTCGTTGATGTCCCGGTTCTAAGCCATAAAGCATGGCACACTGAATTATCGAGTATTCATCAGCTTTGCTCTGCCAGGTGTTCATAACATCTGGCGTTGCTCCTACAGCGGGTTTGTCACCCACCGGTGCTTCCAGGACGTAATTCTTCTGTGCAACAATGAGGATAACCCTCAAGTTATGGACCCAGTCTGTGTAGTTGCTACCATCATCTTTCAACTTAGCTTTCTCTAGGAACACATTAAAATTCAACGGAACAACAACACATGCCATCTATCTACAACAACATATATAGACATGCAAAATACTATCAGGTACTAAGTTAATGATAAATTAAAGTTCAATTAATCAAATTACTAAAGAACTCCCACTTAGATAAACATCCCTCTAATCATCTAAGTGACCATGTGATCCATATCAACTAAACCATGTCCGATCATCACGTGAGATGGAGTAGTTTTCAATGGTGAACAGCACTATGTTGATCATATCTACTATATGATTCACGCTCGAACTTTCGGTCTCAGTGTTCCGAGGCCATATATGTATATGCTAGGCTCGTCAAGTTTAACCCGAGTATTCCGCGTGTGCAAAACTGGCTTGCACCCGTTGTATGTGAACGTAGAGCTTATCACACCCGATCATCACGTGGTGTCTCGACACAATGAGCTGTAGCAACGGTGCATACTCAGGGAGAACACTTGTACCTTGAAATCTAGTGAGAGATCATCTTATAATGCTACCACCGAACTAAGCAAAATAAGATGCATACAGGATAAACATCACATGCAATCAATATAAGTGATATGATATGGCCATCATCATCTTGTGCCTTTGATCCCCATCTCCAAAGCACCATCATGATCACCATCATCACCGGCTTGACACCTTGATCTCCATCGAAGCATCGTTGTCGTCTTGCCAACTATTGCTTCTACGACTATCGCTACTGCTTAGTGATAAAGTAAAGCAATTGCATGGCAATTGCATTTCATACAATAAAGCGACAACCATATGGCTCCCGCCAGTTGCCAATAACTCTATTACAAAACATGATCATCTCATACAATAAAATTTGGCATCATGTCTTCACCATATCACATCACAACATGGCCTGCAAAAACAAGTTAGATGTCCTCTACTTTGTTGTTGCAAGTTTTATGTGGGTGCTACGGGCTGAGCAAGAACCGTTCTTACCTACGCATCAAAAAACACAACGCGGTATAATGATTGCTTTTTGATCTTCAGAAAGAACCCTGTTCATTGAATCCAATTCAACTAAAGCTGGAGAAAAAGACACCCACTAGCCACCTGTGTGCGAAGCACGTCGGTAGAACCAGTCCCGCATAAGCTTACGCGTAATGTCGGTCTGGGCCGCTTCATCCAAAAATACCGCTGAATCAAGAATCAACTAGTGATGGCAAGCAATATGTATATACCCACACCCACAACTCCTTTGCGTTCTACTCGTGCATATAACATCTACGCATAGACCTGGCTCGGATGCCACTGTTGGGGAACGCGGTAATTTCAAAAAAATTCCTACGCACACGCAAGATCTATCATGGTGATGCATAGGGACGAGAGGGGAAGAGTGTTGTCCACGTACCCTCGTAGACCGTAAGTGGAAGCATTATGACAACACGGTTGATGTAGTTGAACGTCTTCATGATCCGACCGATCTTAGCGCCGAAGGTACGGCACCTCCGTGATCTGCACAAGTTCAGCTCGGTGACGTCCCACGAACTCTAGATCTAGCTAAGTGTCGAGGGAGAGTTTCCTCAGCACGACGACTTGATGACGGTGATGATGAAGCTACCGGAACAGGGCTTCGCCTAAGCACCGCTACAATATGACTGAGGTGGATTGTGATGGAGGGGGGCACCGCACACGGCTAATACAATTGTCAACTTGTGTGTCTATGGGGTGCCCCCTCCCCAGTATATAAAGGAGTGGAGGAGGGGAGGGCCGTCCCTCTATGGCGCGCCCTGGAGGAGTCCTACTCCCACCGGGTGTAGGATTCCCCCCTTCCCTAGTTGGACTAGGAGAGAAAGGAAGGGGGGAAGGACGAAGGAAAGGGGGGGGGGGTCCCCCACCCAATTCAGATTGGGCTTGGGGGAAGGGCGCGCCCCCTCCTAGTCACCCTTCTCCTCTCTCCCACTATGGCCCAATAAGGCCCATATACCTCCCGGTGGGTTCCGGTAACCTCCCGGTACTCCGGTAAATGCCCGAACTCACCCGGGACCATTTCGATGTCCAAACATAGTCATCCAATATATCGATCTTTACGTCATGACCATTTTGAGACCCCTCGTCATGCCCGCGATCACATCCAGGACTCCTAACAACCTTCGGTACATCAAAACACATAAACTCATAATACCGATCGTCACCAAACGTTAACCGTGTGGACCCTACGGGTTCGAGAACTACGTAGACGTGACCGAGACTCATCTCCGGTCAATAACCAATAGCTGAACCTGGATGCTCATATTGGTTCCTCCATATTCTACAACGATCTTTTCCGGTCAAACCGCATAACAACATACATTGTTCCCTTTGTCATCGGTATGTTACTTGCCTGAGATTCGATCGTCGGTATCATCATACCTAGTTCAATATCGTTATCGACAAGTGTCTTTACATGTTCTGTAATGCTACATCCCGTAACTAACTCATAAGTCACATTGCTTGCAAGGCTTATAGTGATGTGCATTACCGAGACGGCCCAGAGATACCTCTCCGATACATGGAGTGACAAATCCTAATATTGATCTATGCCAACTCAACAAACACCATCAGAGACACCTGTAGAGCATCTTTATAGTCACCCAATTACGTTGTGACGTTTGATAGCACACTAAGTGTTCCTCCAGTATTCAAGAGTTGCATAATCTCATAGTCATAGGAACGAGGTGCAAAGTCCTACCATTTTTTACTTTTTCTTTTTAGTATGACTAGGTGCATCAGTATTAATTCTTTGAGATTCTTGTTCAATTATTTTAGGGTGACCTTCAGGATAAAGTGGCTCCTGAGTCATTGTACCTCCTTTAGTCATTACTGTAACCACATTATCATTCTTATTATTATTCATTTCATTGACCAACTCACTTTGAGATTTAGCAACTTGTTCTAACTGACTTTGATCCATAGAAGCATGTTTTCCTACTCCTTTGACATCATTAGTGATTCTAAATAACAAGTCACTCAAGTGAGCAATCATATCAGCATTTTGTTTTAACTATTTCATAATATTTTGCATTCAAATGGTCTTGCTTATTAATGTAATCATCAAATTCATATAAGCATTGACTAGGATGTTTATTATAAGGGATATCACCTTCATCAAACTTCATAAAAAAGTTTACATGTACCACCTATGGTGGTGTCAAGACCATGTATTTCTTCATTAGGTGGTAAATTCTAACATCTTCAGCTTTTATACCTTTTCCCTCATACATTTCATTGCTTCTTGCATATCTTCAGGACTGAGAAATAAAATACCCCTCTTCTTCTTAGTGGTATAGATGGTGATTCAGGAAGTGTACAATCATCATAATTCTTCAATATATTGTTCAATAGTTCCTCAGCTTGTTCAATAGTTCGTTCCCTGAAAACACAACCAGCACAACTATCTAGGAAGTCCCTAGAAGCATCGGTTAGTCCATTATAGAAGAGATCAAGTATTTCATTTTTCTTAAGAGGATGATCAGGCAAAGCGTTAAGTAATTGGAGAAGCCTCCCCCAAGCTTGTGGGAGACTCTTTCTTCAATTTACACAATGTTAAATATTTCCTATAAGGCATCATGTTTCTTATGAGGAGGAAAATATTTTTCAGAGAAGTAATAAATCATATCCTGGGAACTACACACACAACTAGGAGCATGAGTATTGTACCATATCTTAGCATCACCCTTTAATGAGAACAGAAATAACTTGATAATATAGTAGTAGCGAATTTTTTTGTCATGAGGAAATAGGGTGGGCTATATCATTTAATTTAGTAAGATGTGCCACAACAGTTTCAGTTTCATAGCCATGGAAAGGATCAGATTTAACCAAAGTAATTAACTCTGGGTCGACAGAGAATTCATAATCCTTATGAGTAATAAATATAGGTGAAGTAGAAAACTTAGGATCATGTTTCTTTCTAGCATTCAAATATTTTTCTTTCAGGTTGCATACAAATTTCTTAAGATCATCTCTATGATTACAAGCAAGAAAAAGCCTAGCAACCTCTCCATCCATAACACAACCCTTAGGTATATCAGGCAATTAATAGCTAGGAGAGCTAGGTCTAATAGGTGTTCCATAACTCTCAATATCAATAATTTCATCAGTTTTAGCATTCTCAATTTCTTTAGCTCTAGCAAGTTGTTCATCAAGAAATTCAACTAGTGTCACAGTCTTATTAGGTAAGGTACTAGCATCATCATAAGCATCATTCATAGAAGAAGTAGCATAATGAATTACTTGTGACATATCAGAATTAAAAGCAGGTGGTGGCATTGCAAACTTACTCAAAACAGAAGGTGAATTAAGTGCACAGCTTGATGGCAGTTCGTTACCTCCCCTCGTCAAGGAATGATCATGGTTCTAGTATCTTTCAGATTCTTCATAGTGATAAACAAGTATAAATCCCAAGTGACTTAACAAGTATAGCTATGGACCCAGGCAAGGGCGCCAGAAAAAGGTCTTGATGACCCAAAAGTATAGGGGATCACAACAGTTTTCGAGGGTAGAGTATTCAACCCAAATTTATTGATTCAACACAAGGGGATCCAAAGAATATTTGTAAGTAATAGTAGTTGAGTTGTCAATTCGACCACACCTGGAGATTAAATATCTGCAACAGAGTGATCAGTAGCAAAGTAGTATGATAGTTTGATAGCAGTAGCAATGATAGGAATAGTAATAGTAACAGTAGTAACAACAGTAATAGCTTCGCAAGAACACTATGTGTAAAGCTCATAGGCATTGGATCGGTGATAAGGATGGATAATATTCATCATATAATAGACATAACCTCGGGTGACACAGAACTAGCTCCAGTTCATCAATGTAATGTAGACATGTATTATGTAAATAGTCATACATGCTTATGCAAAAGAACATACATGATATCTTTTGTCCTACCCTCCCGTGGTAGCGGGGTCCATAAGGAAACTATGCGATATTAAGGTCTCCTTTGAATAGAGAACCGAAACAAAGCATGAACATATAGTGATTATATGAACTCCTCAAATTACGGTTATCATCGGAAAGAATCCCGATTGTTGTCAGTTTGGGGTGTGCGGATCATAACATGTAATAGGTGCATATAACTTCCAAGATCAGATCAAGAACATAGATATAATGGTGAAAACATAAACGGTTCAGATCTGAAATCATGGTACTCAGGCCCTAGTAACAAGAATTAAGCATAGCAAAGTGATAGCAACATCAATCTCTGAACATAGTGGATACTAGGGGTCAGGCCCTAACAAAACTAACTAGATTACATGATGAATCTCATCCAACCCATCACCGTCCAGCAAGCCTACGACGAAATTACTCATTCCCGGCGGTGAGCATCATGAAATTGGTAACGGAGGATGGTTGATGATGACAAAGACGGAAGATCCCCCTCTTCAGAGCCCCGAACGGAATCCAGATTTGGCCTCCCGATGAAGAACAGGAGGTGGCAGTAGCTCCGTATCGTAAAACACGATGAAACTTCCTCTCCTATTTTTTCTCTGAAAATAGGAATTTGTACAGTTGGAATTAGGGTCAGCGGAGCTTCGTGGGCCCCACTACCCACCAGGGCGTGCTAGAGGGGGGTGGCGCGCCCTAGTGCCTGGTGGGCAGCTGCCCCCTCTAGTGGTTCTTGGTTCCAGTATTTTTCTTATATTCCAAAATAATTCTCCGAAAAGTTTGGTCCAATTCCAAGAACTTTCATTTCTGTACAAAAAACAACATCATGGTAGTTCTGCTGAAAACAGCATCGGCCCAAGTTAGTTTCATTCAAATCATGCAAATTAGAGTCCAAAACAAGAGCAAAAGCATTAGGAAAAGTTGATACGACGGAGCTGTATCAGTGTTCAAACTCTAGGTCAGGTGAATGAGATTGCGTTAATGTCCCCTCTAGGGGCTAAACCCTTCGGCTTATATACATGCCAGGTAGGTCATCTAGGGTTACAAGGTCGGTGCCTTGGAGTGGAGGCGGCGGGAGATGTCTTGGAGTATACGACAAGTCTTTGGTAGATTTAGTCTTGATCAAACCTCTAGCATGCATCCTCTAGAGTCCATCTTGAGAAGAATGAGGTCCCACTAGCCAAGCCAAGGAGCATGGGCCAACTAGGTTTGCACCCCCTAGTCCAGGACACCATCAACATGTTTTAGTTGTAGCCTTTCCGGAGTAAGATTATCGATCCAATGGGGAGCACAGGAATCAGACTTTTGCTATTGCAGAGAATAATGTATTTTCGTGACTACAGATAATTGTAGACTTAAAGCAAAGTGAGGGCTGATATAAATGAGAATTGAGTAGTGGAGTAACTTGAAACAAAATAACATTGAAGTAAATAAAGAGAAAGGATTGTAGTGACGGATGAAACAACAGAACAGAAAGGTGTTCTCAGGGAGTCCAAAATCCCCATTGATATGTTTGTAGCGCACCTATGCATAAGCATAGTATGGAATGGATATTTGAGAATGCTAGTTCTTGAGCTTGCGTTGGTTTTTCCCTTGAAGAGGAAAGGGTGATGCGACAATGTAGAGATAAGTATTTACCTCAGTTTGAGAACTAAGGTATCAAATCTGTACGAGACAACGCACAAGTCATTGAATACCTCCTCAAACGATCAAACAACTTGCACCCAACGCAATAAAGGGGTTGTCAATCCCTTCATGGTTACATGCAAAAGTGAGATCTGAAAGAGATAGATAAATGTAAACAAACGGTAGAGTAAATATTTTTGGTTTCTAGATAGGAAAGTAAAATATTGCAAAATAGTATATCGGAAACTTATATGAGGAAAATAGAAACTTATATGATGGAAAATAGACCCGAGGGCCATAAGTTTCACTAGAGGCTTCTCTCAAGAAAGAAAATATTACGGTGGGTGAACAAATTACTGCCGAGCAATTGATAGAAAAGCGCAAAGTTATGGCAATATCTAAGGCAATGATCATGATTATAGGCATCACGTTCGTGTCCAGTAGACCGAAATGATTCTGTATCTACTACTATTACTCCACACATCGACTGCTATCTAGCATGCATCTAGAGTATGAAATTCATAAAGAACGAAGTAACGCATTAAGCAAGATGACATGATGTAGAGGAATTAACTCAAGCAATATGATGAAAACCCCATCTTTTTATCCTCGATGGCAACAATACAATACGTGCCTTGCTGCCACTACTATCACTGGGAAAGGACACCGCAAGATTGAACCCAAAGTTAAGCACTTCTCCTATTGCAAGAAAAACCAATATAGTTGGCCAGACCAAACCGATAGTCCGAAGAGAATTACAAAGATATCAATTCATGCATAAAAGAATTCAGAGGAGATTAAAATAATATTGATAGATAAGCTGATCATAAATCCACAATTCATCATATCTCGGCAAACACATCACAAAAAAGGTATTACATCTAATAGATCTCCAAGAACATCGAGGAGAACATGGTATTGAGAATCAAAGAGAGAAGAAGCCATCTAGCTGCTAGCTATGGACCCGCAGGTCTGTGGTAAAGTACTCACGCTTCATCAGAAGGGCAATAGAGTTGATGTAGAAGCCCTCCGTGATCGAATCCCCTTCTGGCAGGGTGCCGGAAAAGGTCCCTAGATGGGATCCCATGGGTATAGAAGGTTGTGTTGGTGGAAGAGTGTTTCTTTGGATGCCTCTGTTGGTTTGCGGGTATATGGGAATATATAGGCACAGAAATTGGGTCAGGGGGTGCACGAGGGGCCCACAAGGGTGGGGGGCATGCCTTACCACCCTGGGCATGCCCTCCGTCCTTGTGGCCGCCTCATGGCTCTTCTGACTTCATCTCCAAGTCTTCTGGTTGTCTTCTGGTCTAAGAAAAAATCACCGTGAAGGTTTTATTCCATTTGGACTCCGTTTGGTATTCCTTTTCTGTGATACTCAAAAATAGGGAAAAAACAGGAACTACACTGCTCTAGGTTAATAGGTTAGTCCCAAAATTAATATAAAATAGCATATTAATGCATATAAAACATCCAAAAGATATTATATAATAGCATGGAACAATAAAAATTTTATAGATACGTTGGAGACCTATCAAGCATTCCCAAGCTTAATTCCTGCTCGTCCTCGAGTAGGTAAATGACAAAAACTAAATTTTTGATGTGGAATGCTACGTAACATACTTATCCATGTAATTTCTTTATTGTGGCATGAATGTTTAGATCTGTATGATTCAAAACAAAAGTTTAATATTAATATAAAAACAATAATACTTCAAGCATACTAACAAGGCAATTATATCTTCTCAAAATAACATGACCAAAGAAAGTTTATCCCAACAAAATCATATAGTCTGGCTATGGAGAAATATTCAAATCATGCACAACCCCGATTACAAGCCAAGCAATTGTTTCATACTTTTGACGTTCTCAAACCTTTTCAACTTTCACGCAATACATGAGCGTGAGCCATGGACATAGCACTATAGGTGGAATAGAAGGTGGTTGTGGAGAAGACAAAAAGATGGAGATAGTCTCACATCAACTAGGCATATCAACGGGCTATGGAGATGCCCATCAATAGATGTCAATGTGAGTGAGTAGGGATTGCCATGCGACGGATGCACTAGAGCTATAAGTTTATGAAAGCTCAAAAAGAAAACTAAGTGGGTGTGCATCCAACTTGCTTTCTCATGAAGACCTAGGGCAATTTGAGGAAGCCCATCATTGGAATATACAAGCCAATTTATATAATGAAAAATTCCCACTAGCATATGAAAATGACAATATAGGAGACTCTCTATCATGAAGATCATGCTGCTACTTTGAAGCACAAGCGTGGTAAAAGGATAGTAACATTGCCCCTTCTCTCTTTTTCTCTCTTTTTTTCTTTTCTTTTTTTCTTGTTTTTTTGGCCGTCTCTCTTTTTTCCTCACATGAGACAATGCTCTAAAAATGAACATCATCACACTTTTATTTACTTACAACTCGAAGATTACAACTCAATACTAGAACAAAATATGACTCTATGTGAATGCCTCCGGCGGTGTACCGGGATGTGCCATGAATCAAGAGAGACATGTATAAAAATGATGAAAGGTGGCTTTGCCACAAATATGATGTCAACTACGTGATCATGCAAAGCAATATAACAATGATGGAATGTTTCATAATGAACAGAACGGTGGAAAGTTGCATGGCAATATATCTCGAAATGGCTACGGAAATGCCATAATAGGTAGGTATGGTGGCTATTTCAAGGAAGGTATATGGTGGGTTTATGGTACCGGCGACAGTTGCGCAGCACAAGAGAGGCTAGCAATGGTGGAAGGGTGAGAGTGCGTATAATCCATGGACTCAACATTAGTCATAAAGAACTCACATACTTATTGCAAAAATCTATTAGTTATCGAAACGAAGTACTACGCACATGCTCCTAGGGGTATAGACTGGTAGGAAAAGACCATCGCTCATCCCCGTCTGCCACTCATAAGGAAGACAATCAAAAAATATCTCATGCTCCAACTTCGTTACATAATGGTTCACCATACGTGCATGCCACGGGACTCACAAACCTCAACACAAGTATTTCTAAAATTCACAACTACTCACTATCATGACTCTAATATCACCATCTTCGTATCTCAAAACAATCGTAAGGAATCAAACTTCTCATAGTATTCAATGCACATTTTATATTAAAGTTCTTATTATATCCCTCTTGGATGCCTATCATATTAGGACTAAATTTATAACCAAAGAAAATTACCATGCTATTTAAGGCTCTCAAAATAATATAGTGAAGCATGAGAGTTCAACAATTTCGATAAAATAAAACCACGGTCGTGCTTGTGACGCCCCCGATTTAATCGTACACTAATCATACACGCAAACGTGTACGATCAAGATCAGGGACTCATGGGAAGGTATCACAAAACAGCTCTACAAATAAAAATAAGTCATACAAGCATCATATTACAAGCCAGGGGCCTCGAGGGCTTGAATACAAGAGCTCGAACATAGACGAGTCAGCGGAAGCAACAATATCTGAGTACAGACATAAGTTAAACAAGTTTGCCTTAAGAAGGCTAGCACAAACTGGGATACAGATCGAAAGAGGTGCAGGCCTCCTGCCTGGGATCCTCTTAAACTACTCCTGGTCGTCGTCAGCGGGCATCACGTAGTAGTAGGCACCTCCGGTGTAGTAGGAGTCGTCGTCGAAGGTGGCGTCTGGCTCCTGGGCTCCAACATCTAGTTGCGACAACCAGGTAGAAGGGATAGGGGGAAAAGAGGGAGAAAGCAACCGTGAGTACTCATCCAAAGTACTCGCAAGCAAGGAGCTACACTACATATGCATGGGTATCAAATGGAATAAGGGTATCATATGTGGACTGAACTGCAGAATGCCAGAATAAGAGGGGGATAACTAGTCCTTTCGAAGTCTACGCTTCTGGCAGCCTCCGTCTTGCATCATGTAGAAGAGAGTAGACTGAAGTCCTCCAAGTAGCATCGCATAGCATAATCCTAACCGATGATCCTCCCCTCGTCGCCCTGTGAGAGAGCGATCACCGGTTGTATCTGGCACTTGGAAGGGTGTGTTTTATTAAGTATCCGGTTCTAGTTGTCATAAGGTCAAGGTACAACTCCAAGTCGTCCTGTTACCGAAGATCACGGCTATTCGGATAGATTAACTTCCCTGCAGGGGTGCACCACATAACCCAACACGCTCGATCCCATTTGGCCGGACACACTTTCCTGGGTCATGCCCGGCCTCGGAAGATCAACACGTCGCAGCCCCACCTAGACCAACAGAGAGGTCAGCACGCCGGTCTAAACCTAAGCGCCCAGGGGTCTGGGCCCATCGCCCTTAGCACACCTGCACGTTGCGTGGGCGGCCGGAAGCAGACCTAGCCTAGTGGCGTTCCAGTTCAATCCAGCGCGCGCCGCTCCGTTGCTGACGTCACGAAGGCTTCGGCTGATACCACAACGTCGATTGCCCATAACTGTCCCCGCGTAGATGGTTAGTGCGTATAGGCCAGTAGCCAGACTCAGATCAAATATCAAGATCTCGTTAAGCGTGTTAAGTATCCGCGAACGCCGACCAGGGCCAGGCCCACCTCTCTCCTAGGTGGTCTCAACCTGCCCTGTCGCTCCGCCTCAAAGTAACAGTCGGGGGCCGTCGGGAACCCAGGCCCACCTCTACCGGGATGGAGCCACCTGCCCCTGCAGCCCCCATCTCCGAACAGCATCACAAGTATTGTAACAGTATAAAGTGTATAGTATATGCCCATGATCACTTCCCGAAGTGATCACGGCCCAGTAGTATAGCATGGCAGACGGACAAGAGTGTAGGGCCACTGATGGAACACTAGCATCCTATACTAAGCAGTTGGATAGCCGGTAATGGTAACAACAGTAGTAGCAAGGACATGCTATGCATCAGGATAGGAATAACGGAAAGCAGTAACATGTTACACTACTCTAGTGCAAGCGGTATAGAGAAGAGTAGGCGATATCTGGTGATCAAAGGGGGGGGGCTTGCCTGGTTGCTCTGGCAAGAGAGGGGGGTCGTCAACACCGTAGTCGTACTGGGTAGCAGCGGCGTCGGTCTCGATGTCTAGCGAGAGAAGAGGGGGAAGAAACAATAAATATAATGCAAACAAATGCATGACGATGCATGACATGACAAAGCGTGATGCTAGGTGTGCCCTAACGCGGTACGAGGTGGTACCGGTGAAGGGGGGAAACATTCGGGAAATTATCCCTGGTGTTTTGCGTTTTCGGAAAAACGAACCGGAGGGGGAAAGTTGCGTGTTCACTATGCTAGGGATGCGTGGCGGATGAACGGGCTGCGTATTCGAATTCGTCTCGTCGTTCTGAGCAACTTTCATGTACAAAGTATTTTCATCCGAGTTACGGATTAAAAGATATGATTTTCTAAAGATTTAAATTATTTTCTGATTTTAATTATATATTTAATTCCAACATTATCCAAAACAGTGTGTGATGACGTAGGCATGACATCAGAGTGATGTCAGCAGGTCAACTGGTCGGTTGACCAGTCAAACCAGACAGGTGGGTCCAGTGGGACCCACATGTCATTGTCAAGGGCCTTAACAAAGTTTTAAAACTAACTAAAATGGGTTAATTAATGGGTGGCCCCAGCAGTCAGTGTCTAATTAGGTTTTAGTTAATTAACTTAATTAATTAGTAGTTTATTTATTTGTTTTCATTTGTTTTATGGCATGGGGCCCGCATGTCAGTGGCAGTAGCTGCCACGTCAGCGAAGTTGACTTGGTTAACATGGTCAGTTGGGGCCCCCAGGCCCACAGGCAGCGACCCAGGGGTGGGGCCCGCCTAGGCACGTCGGCGAACGGTGCCGGAGCGACTCCAGCGACCCAACAGAGGCGGCCCCTCGCCGGAGTTGGCCGGAATCGCGCTACGGGGCACCAAATCGGGCGCAGCCAGGCTCTCTGGAACGGCCTCTTCGCGCCGCGTCCGATGGAGGGGAGCACGACGGCGGGGGTGGCCGGAATGGTCGCCTAGAGCTGCGGGCTTCGGTGGGAGAGCGGCGTAAGGTGCGCAAGGGGAGGGGCGAGCCGTAGGCGAGCGCGGAGCAGGGGGACGCGGGAGCGAGGCGGGCCCACAGACACGCGCGGGCGGCGAGCGCGTCCGCGCAGGGGCCAAGCATGGCCAGGGCACGACCCGGTCGCATCGAGCGCTGGTCAGGGGAGGGAGTGGCTGCAGGCAGCGGGCGGGGCTCGGCGGTGAGCGCGAGTGGGTGCGCGCGGACGGCGCCGACAATGGAGGGGAAAGAGTGGAGGTCGGGGCCTCACTGCGAGGCGTAGGCACGTGGCAGCGGTGGTTGAGGCGGAGTCGGGGATGACGGTGTCGGCGAGGAGGATGGCGACGGTGGCGTCGGGGGTCGAGGCGATGAGGTGCAGGCGGCGGCGCGGGCTCCGGGCGACAACGGGCGGCATTAGGCGGGCGAAAGGCGAGCGCAGGGGCGCTGCCCCGATCTGGATCGAGGGCGGGTGCAGAGGCGAGGGGAGGAATCATGGGGGGAGTGGGGTGTGCGGTTAGGGTTCCTGGGGGTGGGGGCATGTGTAGGCCAGAGGTGGGATGGCCTGGGCCAGTTGGGTTGGCCGGCTGGGTCGGTTGGCCCATGTGGGGAGGGGGGTTATTCTCCTTTTGTTTTTTTTACTGTTTTACTTTTAGTTTTCTTTATTTTGGTTTTATATAAAAGAAAATCATCACTAGCACCTAAGTTAATACTTTTAAATATACTACTGCCGCATTAATTCTCAACCCAAATTAAAATACTTTAATAATTTATAAAATTCAAAAGGTATTTATTTTAATATTTAAACCTATGTTTTAATTATTTTGAACACTTAAACATTTTATTTAATTTAGGTTTCTCCACCACTATTATCCATGATTTATTTAATACATTTACAACATTTTAGTTTTGACTATGGAAATCTTTTATTGTTTCCCTCATTTTAAATTTTGAATTTGAATCGGTTCCGAACTAATGTGAGATTAGCAACAATAACCGAGGTGATGTGGCATCGTTAACGTGGGATTACTGTAGCTTAATTATCCGGGCGTCACAATTCTCCTCCACTACAAGAAATCTCGTCCTGAGATTTAAGAGGGAAGTAAAGGGGGGAAGGTTCGGGATACGAAACTCTAGGGAGTGTTCTTGGTCTTGGTTGTCTTTCTCGAAGAGGTTGATCCACTACATTGATGTCTTCATTTCGCTGTTTCAGGTCATCATGATGAAGCTGTCGTCCTTTCTTCGGGAACTCCATCGTACTTACGAATAGGTAAGGGGTAGCTTTACAACAATTGAATGTTATAAGGGAAATTCATTTGGGAGTATCCCAAGAATGATCATAAGGGTATCTCTCGAGTTAAACAAATAAAACACATCGAGAGCAAAGTAAGAAGGTACCATAAGAAGTTTGAAACGGATAGACAATCGTCGTTGCCTGAAACAAGGCAACGGGTATAGGTATTATGTTTAATACCAGAATCGATGATTCCCCGAAAGGTGGCTCTTGAATTACATACGAAGCCAAGCGTGAGGAATAACTTTGGAAACAGGGTTGTACATGAGAGTCAGGTTTCGATCCTGTGGAACTATGGGTTATGGGCCCACCATGTGGGTTATAGCCTAACATTTATGTCGGCAACAACATCGGTACCAAGGGCGAGGGACGAAGAGAACCATTTTCCTGCTCGTTGAACGAGGCGGACCAATAGGCAAAATTCTCGTCCATCGGTGGCTACCGGAATGTCATCAACAATAGTAACAGGGTCTTACTGACAGAGTGGTACAACAAGGTGCTTAGCTAAGCAGGGAAATGCCACTGCTTAGATAAGTCAGATTACTAGAAATGTTAATTAATACAATGGGAAGGATAGTATGATTATCAGATTAAACAGATCAATGGAAAGGAAAATGTTTTTGAACACTTATTTCAGGGGTATATCCTTCCCAAGGACAAATAGAGCATGATATCCCTGGCAGGATATTAAGTAGAAAAACCCTTTAGGAAAGGGGAGAGAAATTTCATGACATTACCCATACAACGGTGATTGGATAATTGAGCAAGAAACATTTAGCACTGGGCTTCAAATGTTCTTGTGGAAAAATGGAGTACCATAGACATGCTTCGAGATAGCATTGACGTGGTCATCAAGTAAGGGGTCGGAATTTGGATGCAGAAAGGATTCATCAGGAACAACTTATAGCATAAGTCTTATGATTTCCTTAGGGAAGAATCGCTAAGCTTGCTAAAAAGGGAACTATAACAATAGTTCCTCCGGCCAGGGGTGATAGGCATGACCTCACCTTACCGATATATAAGGACCAATGTTATAACTCTTGGAAATAAGTCCCAACCATCATATCTGACTGAGATTCAGATCTGGTTGGTGCCATGATACCTCAGACGCAGGATGTCCAAGATGAAAAGGTGCAACACAAATCGACGAGACGACATTGTAAGATTCTCGGGAAATGAACTATGGAAGTGGGTCCCAAAACAATAGTTCATCATTAGACCAAGGAGAGGATGAGGAGGTGGCTGATTGACTCAGCGACAATCCATTGACATTTCCAAAAAGGATGGATTTCCACAACTATGTGAACAAGGAGATAACATTTATCAGATCAAATGATATAATGAGGTATGCTGGAGGAAAACATACACAGTTAAACATTGGTAGAAAGATGCGCCCGAAATATGGTTGGGCTGCACGACCAATGTCAGAATGGTGATTCAATAATCAATAGTCTAAGAATGAATGGCCGGCCATTAACTTCAAAGTAATAGGGTTGCTAGAAAGGCAGAATCCAAACAGCACCGTTCACTTGTTGGTACCCCGGTTGGAATCAACACGAGGACCAAGAAAGAATGGTGATGATGAGAAGTATCACTATTCCAAGAATTCTTAAGAGGTGGAGCAATCCTCACAACATCCTTGATATTAAAAGATGGTAATACTCCAAGGTAAAGAAGAACAAATGCTGGATAGCAGGGAACTCAAGGTATAACAGAAAACACGAACATGTTTGTGTTGACCGGAAGGCAATAAAGTGGTCAAAACTAACACAAATCATCGGGGGCAAGGATAATATTTCTCATCATGAACTCAATTGATATCCTGGAAGAGCTCATAAGGTCGATGATGATCACGACACATTTGTCGAGGGATTTCATGAAGATGTAATCAATCAGCGACGACATCAGGTCAAAGGAATGATGGAGCGGAAGGTTATTGGAACCATGGGTAGGACACAAACTTGAAATCAAGCTTGTTGTTCAAGGTGAACTGATACGACGAGCATGATCGTCGTAAGCTTAGCTCATCATCGAAAGTTGTGCTCCGGGATTAAGAACCAGGTAGCACAGTTAAAGTTTAGCATGATAATGATATAGCCGAGCAGGCCAGGACTTACGTGATCGAGTTCAAATTCGTAAGTAATGAAGGTTACCAAGAGTTGTTTAATCGTGGTGCGATCTCGATTCAGTTATCGGTGTCTTTGAGTGTCTAATAACTCCAGCCCATGGAAAATTGGAATCAGTGAGAATGTAGCACTTGATGAAGAACTCATATGAAGTTATGCAGTTCCATAATTATCTCAAGATACCAGGGGGTAATACTCGACGACAGATCAAGGTAGAGGTTGGACTAGGGTGTTGCTCTGCAGAAGATAAGGGCTCAAACTTGCACGAGAAACGGAATCAAGGAGGAACATGGTCGGAACCACGTCCATGGATACAAGATGAATTTATAACAAGGGGATAATTATTTTAAGAGAAGCTTCCATGATAAGGTATACATCATGTCCATGGGCATGAACACAGGGTTCAAGGTCGACTCCCACTTGTTCAACGCATAACCTTTCATTCACCTCTCGTATTTCGAAAATGACATTAGTTGTTGAAAGTTTTTACCTGGTGCAATACCAGATAAGTATGACCCGTGTAATATTTCGGGTTCACGCGGATTAGGGAAGGCGTAGGTCCAACCCATCAGGGCATCTTAGGAACATATACCACAAACTTCGGAGTAGATAATACAAGCTCGAAAGTAGAGCATTGTTCAAAAGCAGATGATACAATTTACCAAAGGCATTATATACCCATGCAAAGGCTCACAAGGTTATTCAATATGAAGCACACTGTCGGATAAAATCCAACAAAGGAACCGATGGTCCACAAGGGATATGATGTGAGCATCGGTACTCAACCAGAGGAAGAAGAATGCAAGGAGATCTGATTATAGAAACACCTGACTAATTCAAAGTTCAAATGCAAAAGGATTATGATTTCCAATCAAGGGATCAGAAGCAACCGCTCTGACTTAAGGATGGATAAGTTGCATAGACTTAGGGGTACAATCAATGGCGATCCGAATGGTCAGGAACCAGCTCAGGTTTAAAAGGATGTCTGAGCCGGAAAGATAATTTAGAAGGGTTGATATATGATTGTGTGCATTCGCACACATGTTGAATCAATAGGATCAAAATGACGGTGACAAAAGATACTAGTGAATATTGCTAGTGATATGGGAGCATCCATAATATAAGCATACAAGTATTTGCAGAGCATTAGTTGCTAAGGATTTTCGGAGGATTGAATAGTATTTCAAAGACTTTCGTGAAACACCTGAACAACTGGGGATGAGTGGATGCTCGGAAAGTGCGAGAAATTATTCTTAGAGATAATCAGGTGGCAAAGAGCTGCAAGGCAGTAGGCACAAAATATTCTCGGGATATCTTGTAATAACAAGATCGACTGGGAATAAAAGTAAGCACGACAGGTGTAGGTATTTATCCATAGGGATATTTCGGTGGAAGGGAATTGCAAAAGCAACGGCACAAGGTCTCGAGAGAATATTGGAGAGTATCTTCGAAATCTTCTGGTGCAGCCGGCGATCATCTGGACTGAAGGGGCTCTCCGGGAGAAAGTAATTTCGAGAACCTAAAGTTAGATTTTAGTTAAAAATTGTTTAACCCGAATAGAAGAGAGTTCAGAATCCCGGAGTAAAGATCGAGGAGTAAAAGATTCTAATACCACCCAAATGGCGATGTGGGCCCGTAAGGCACACGGCCATGTTAGTAAAAGTTTTTGTAATGTCTAGACTCAACTTCGACCAAAGAGTGTGGAATGGGGATTCCTACAGGCAGTCGGCTCTGATACCAACTTGTGACGCCCCCGATTTAATCGTACACTAATCATACACGCAAACGTGTACGATCAAGATCAGGGACTCACGGGAAGATATCACAACACAGCTCGACAAATAAAAATAAGTCATACAAGCATCATATTACAAGCCAGGGGCCTCGAGGGCTTGAATACAAGAGCTCGAACATAGACGAGTCAGCGGAAGCAACAATATCTGAGTACAGACATAAGTTAAACAAGTTTGCCTTAAGAAGGCTAGCACAAACTGGGATACAGATCGAAAGAGGCGCAGGCCTCCTGCCTGGGATCCTCCTAAACTACTCCTGGTCGTCGTCAGCGGGCATCACGTAGTAGTAGGCACCTCCGGTGTAGTAGGAGTCGTCGTCGAAGGTGGCGTCTGGCTCCTGGGCTCCAACATCTGGTTGCGACAACCAGGTAGAAGGGATAGGGGGGAAAGAGGGAGAAAGCAACCGTGAGTACTCATCCAAAGTACTCGCAAGCAAGGAGCTACACTACATATGCATGGGTATCAAATGGAATAAGGGTATCATATGTGG